>NW_025959458.1:0-36766 GCF_023159225.1 Perognathus longimembris pacificus | reverse complement strand
ATGCTGAGGAGCATTGCAAACGTTGGCCATAGGGATGTACAGAAGTGGAGGAAACATATTCTGCATGCCCCCAACTGGAGGATATATCTTCTACAAAATGGAAACCAGAGGAGGCATCTTCCACAAGCTGGAAACTGTAGGAGATATCTTCCACATGCCCAAGACTGGAGGAGACATAATGCATATACGCAACAATGGAGGAGAAATCTTCCACATGCCCAAAACTGGAGTCCATATCTTCTGTATGTCAAAACCTGGAGGTGACACCTTTGACATGCCCAGTGTGGATGAGACAGCTTTGACATAACCAAAACTGGAGGGAGTCATTGTCTACTTGCCCCAAACAGGAAAAGATGTATTCCACATGCACCAAATAGGAGACATATTCCATATTTCCTAAACGGGAGGAGACATATTCCACACGACTGAGACAGGAGGATATGGGTTCCACATGCCCAAAATTAGAGGAGATATATTCCACATGTCCAAAACAGGAGGAGACTGATCCCACATGCCCAAAAGTGGGAGAGACATATTCCATAGGCCCCAAACAGAAGCACATATATTCCATACACTGAAAACTTGAAGATATATTCCACATGTACAAACCAGGAGAAGACATCTTCCACATGCCCAAATTAAAAAAGATGTATTCCACAAGCCCAATATGGGAGGAGACATACCATGCCAAAAACTGGAAGATATATATTCCAAATGCCCAAACAAGGAGGACACATCTTCCATATGTTGAAAGTAGACGAACTATATTCCACATGCCAAAAAAAAGGAGCAGGTATTTTCAACCTGCCCAATATTTAAGACAGATTTCCCATGCCTAAAACAAAAATAGATTAATTCCACATTCTCAATACTGGAGGAGACATCTTCCACGTGCGAAAACTTGGAAAAGAGATCTTCTGTGCACAAAAATGGAGGAAACATATTCCACATGCCCAAAATTGGAGGAAATATATTCCACACAAACAAACATAGATCAGGCATTTTCTACATATCCCAAACTTCAGGAGACATATTCCACAGGCACAAATTGGAGAAGATTTATTCCATATGCTGAAGACAGGAGAAGACATATTCCACATGCACAAAATTAGAGAAGATTTATTCCTCATGCTGAAAACAGGAGAAGACATATTCCACATGCACAAAATTAGAGAAGATTTATTCCTTACGCTGAAAACAGGAGAAGACATATTCCACATGCAAAAAACTGGAAGACACATATCCTGTATTTACAAAACTGGAGGAGATATATTCCATATGCACAGGTATTGAGAAGATATCTTCCACATGGTCAAGCTGGAAGACACATATTCCACCAGCACAAACTTGCAGAAGACATATTCCAGTGTCCAAGACTGGAAGAAATATATTCCACATTAACAAAAATGGATCAGGTGTATCCTCCATGCCCCAAAATGCAGGAGACATATTCCACAAGCACAAAATTGGAGAAGATGTGTTCCATATGCAGAAAACTGAAAGAAACATAATCCACTTGCACAAACCGGGAAAGCACATACGCTGTATTTCCAAAACTGGAGGAGATATATTCCATATGCACAAATATTGAGGAGACAACTTCCACATTGTCAAAACTGGAGGAGACATATTCCACATGGCGAAAATGGAAAATAAATATTCTACATGCATAAAACTGGAAGAGACATATTCCACAAGCAATAAGCTGGAGGAGACATCTTCTGCATTCCCAAACTGGAGGGGACATCTTCCATATACCCCAAATTGGAAATTTATTCCAAATACCTACAACTAGAAGAGAATTATTCCACAAGCACAAAGTTGGAAGGGACCTATTCCAAATGCAAAACTGTACTCCATGCCAAGGAGCACTATACTTGCCAGATTCCATGCCTGAGAATGCCAGCGTTGACACTTACCATGCCGACAAGAGCTGGTTTCATCATATGCGATGCTGAGAGCCACAACTTCATCATGAGCCTCTCTTGATGAAGTAAAGTGGAGTAGACACATTCCAACTTATGGAAACATGAGAGTCACAGTCTATATGTTGAAGAGGATTAGCGCAGACACATTCTGTGCTATAAGTACACATGTCAACATGCTGAAGAGAACTGAGTTAGTAATTACCTACCTGAGGTGGGCTACATTACATATATTCCATTCTCAGCACAGCTAGAGTAGACAGCTTCCACCAAAAGGAAAGCTGGAGATGATACTTACCTTGTGAGTAGAGCTTCACTTGCCATGTTCCATGCTATTGACAGTAATAATAGCTTCATTTCTTCCTGTAGAGACATGAGGTAGACATAGAACATGAGGAATGAACTGAAGTACACAGATTCCATGCAGGAGAAAAACTGAAGAAGTCGTTTTCTGCTGTGAGCAATGAGGATACAGGAAGGAGATAGTTTCATGCTAACAATTGCTTATCATGAATAAATGCTTACCTTCTCATGGAGAGTTGGAATAGATACATTCCTGCCAAGGAGAACAGGAGCACGCATATCCTATGCTGAGAATAGTGGAAGTTAAGGAATCCTTAAGAGAACACTCAACTTCGGTAGAGAGCTGGAATCCATGTTAGTGAGGCTGACAAGTCTTGGGACACATCCTCTTGATGCTTTAGAGAGCAGTGACAAATACAGTCCTTACTGAGAAAAATTAGACTCGATCTGTTCCTTGCTCTAGTGAGCAAAAGGAGATGGGCTTCATTGTGTATAGGTATGGCCTTGACATTTTTTCCATCCTCAGAAATACTGGGATATTAGGATACTAGGGGGAAGCCTAAGAATGAGGGGACAATAAAAGGGTTAAATAAATTTTCGTTCATTTAGATTCTCAAGGTGAGGTTACTTCTTAGTGAGTACTGGAGTAGATGCATTTTAGACTGTGAACTAGAGTGGACAAATTCTATGCAGAGAGGCACTGAAGCATAGATATTCCATGTGAGTAAGGCTCGGGGAGGCCCATTCTGCTGAGTGACCAGCAGCACACACCTTTTATGCTCAGGACAATGGATGAGGAGACCTGGGCTCAAACATGGAGACATATTCCACATGCCGCAACCCGGAGGACATATGTTTCACAGCACCAAACTGGCAAAGATACACTCCACATGTCCCAAATTGAAGGAGATATATTCCAAGTGCTGAAAACTCGAGGAGACATCTTCTACAGCACAAAACTGGAAAAGATGTATTCTACATATACCAAATTGGAGGAGATATATTCCACGTTCTGAAAACATTGCTCTTGCTCAGAATTGGAGGAGAAACTCTCAGTTGAAAAATGATGGGGAAAGATATTCCATATTGAGGAGTGGTGGATGAACACATACCATGTGAAGGAATGCTGGGGAAAAACACTGCATGGTGTTTTTACCTTGAGTACACATACTCCGGGCACACGAATACAAGAGACATTTTCTGTTGAGGAAAACTGAATTCTCCAATTTCCCTGATGACATGAGCTGGGTGAATTTTCATTCCCAAGTGGATTGGAGGGTATTTACAGCAGGCATTTTGAAGTTGGAAAATAGAACTTTCCTAAGACAGCACTTGTGGCTCCAAGTCATGTAGACATGGAGTAGTCACATTCCATGCTGAGGAGCATTGCAAACATTGGCCATAGGGATGTACAGAAGTGGAGGAAACATATTCTGCATGCCCCCAACTGGAGGATATATCTTCCACAAAATGGAAACCAGAGGAGACATCTTCCACAAGCTGAAACTGGAGGAGATATCTTCCACATGCCCAAGACTGGGGGAGACATAATGCATATACGCAACACTGGAGGAGAAATCTTCCACATGCCCAAAACTGGAGTCCATATCTTCTGTATGTCAAAACCTGGAGGTGACACCTTTGACATGCCCAGTGTGGATGAGACAGCTTTGACATAACCAAAACTGGAGGGAGTCATTGTCTACTTGCCCCAAACAGGAAAAGATGTATTCCACATGCACCAAATAGGAGACATATTCCACATTTCCTAAACGGGAGGAGACATATTCCACATGACTGAAACAGGAGGATATGGATTCCACATGCCCAAAATTAGAGGAGATATATTCCACATGTCCAAAACAGGAGGAGACTGATCCCACATGCCCAAAAGTGGGAGAGACATATTCCATAGGCCCCAAACAGAAGCACATATATTCCATACACTGAAAACTTGAAGATATATTCCACATGTACAAACCAGGAGAAGACATCTTCCACATGCCCAAATTAAAGAAGATGTATTCCACAAGCCCAATATGGGAGGAGACATACCATGCCAAAAACTGGAAGATATATATTCCAAATGCCCAAACAAGGAGGACACATCTTCCATATGTTGAAAGTAGACGAACTATATTCCACATGCCAAAAAAAAGGAGCAGGTATTTTCAACCTGCCCAATATTTAAGACAGATTTCCCATGCCTAAAACAAAAATAGATTAATTCCACATTCTCAATACTGGAGGAGACATCTTCCACGTGTGAAAACTTGGAAAAGAGATCTTCTGTGCACAAAAATGGAGGAAACATATTCCACATGCCCAAAATTGGAGGAAATATATTCCACACAAACAAACATAGATCAGGCATTTTCTACATATCCCAAACTTCAGGAGACATATTCCACAGGCACAAATTGGAGAAGATTTATTCCATATGCTGAAGACAGGGAGAAGACATATTCCACATGCACAAAATTAGAGAAGATTTATTCCTCATGCTGAAAACAGGAGAAGACATATTCCACATGCAAAAAACTGGAAGACACATATCCTGTATTTACAAAACTGGAGGAGATATATTCCATATGCACAGGTATTGAGAAGATATCTTCCACATGGTCAAGCTGGAAGACACATATTCCACCAGCACAAACTTGCAGAAGACATATTCCAGTGTCCAAGACTGGAAGAAATGTATCCCACATTAACAAAAATGGATCAGGTGTATCCTCCATGCCCCAAAATGCAGGAGACACATTCCACAAGCACAAAATTGGAGAAGATGTGTTCCATATGCAGAAAACTGAAAGAAACATAATCCACTTGCACAAACCGGGAAAGCACATATGCTGCATTTCCAAACTGGAGGAGATATATTCCATATGCACAAATATTGAGGAGATATCTTCCACATGGTCAAGCTGGAAGAGACATATTCCACCAGCACAAACTTGCAGAAGACATATTCCAGTGTCCAAAATTGGAGGTAATATATTCCACATTAACAAAAATGGTTCAAGCATTTTCTCCATTCCCCAAACTGCAGGAGACATATTCCACATGCACAAAATTGGAGAAGATGCGTTCCATATGCTGAAAAATGAAAGAAACGTATTCCACATGCACAAACCTGGAAGAGACATATGCTGTATTTCCAAAACTGGAGGAGATACTGTCAGTGAAAAATGATGGGGAAAGACACTCCATATTGAGGAGAAGTGGATGAACACATACTATGTGAAGGAATGCTGGGGAAAAACATTGCATGGTGTGTTTACCTAGAGTACACATACTCCAGGCTGAGGAATACAAGAGACATTTTCTGTTGAGGAAAACTGAATTATCCAATTTTCCTGATAACATGAGCTGGGTGAATCTCCATTCTCAAGTGAATTGGAGAGGATATATAGCAGGCATTGTGCAGTTGAAAAATAGAACTTTCCTAATATTGCACTTGTGGCTCCAAGTCATGTAGACATGGAGTAGTCACATTCCATGCTGAGGAGCATTGCAAACATTGGCCATAGGGATGTACAGAAGTGGAGGAAACATATTCTGCATGCCCCCAACTGGAGGATATATCTTCCACAAAATGGAAACCAGAGGAGACATCTTCCACAAGCTGAAACTGGAGGAGATATCTTCCACATGCCCAAGACTGGGGGAGACATAATGCATATACGCAACACTGGAGGAGAAATCTTCCACATGCCCAAAACTGGAGTCCATATCTTCTGTATGTCAAAACCTGGAGGTGACACCTTTGACATGCCCAGTGTGGATGAGACAGCTTTGACATAACCAAAACTGGAGGGAGTCATTGTCTACTTGCCCCAAACAGGAAAAGATGTATTCCACATGCACCAAATAGGAGACATATTCCACATTCCTAAACGGGAGGAGACATATTCCACATGACTGAAACAGGAGGATATGGGTTCCACATGCCCAAAATTAGAGGAGATATATTCCACATGTCCAAAACAGGAGGAGACTGATCCCACATGCCCAAAAGTGGGAGAGACATATTCCATAGGCCCCAAACAGAAGCACACATATTCCATACACTGAAAACTTGAAGATATATTCCACATGTACAAACCAGGAGAAGACATCTTCCACATGCCCAAATTAAAGAAGATGTATTCCACAAGCCCAATATGGGAGGAGACATACCATGCCAAAAACTGGAAGATATATATTCCAAATGCCCAAACAAGGAGGACACATCTTCCATATGTTGAAAGTAGACGAACTATATTCCACATGCCAAAAAAAAGGAGCAGGTATTTTCAACCTGCCCAATATTTAAGACAGATTTCCCATGCCTAAAACAAAAATAGATTAATTCCACATTCTCAATACTGGAGGAGACATCTTCCACGTGTGAAAACTTGGAAAAGAGATCTTCTGTGCACAAAAATGGAGGAAACATATTCCACATGCCCAAAATTGGAGGAAATATATTCCACACAAACAAACATAGATCAGGCATTTTCTACATATCCCAAACTTCAGGAGACATATTCCACAGGCACAAAATTGGAGAAGATTTATTCCATATGCTGAAGACAGGAGAAGACATATTCCACATGCACAAAATTAGAGAAGATTTATTCCTCATGCTGAAAACAGGAGAAGACATATTCCACATGCAAAAAACTGGAAGACACATATCCTGTATTTACAAAACTGGAGGAGATATATTCCATATGCACAGTTATTGAGAAGATATCTTCCACATGGTCAAGCTGGAAGACACATATTCCACCAGCACAAACTTGCAGAAGACATATTCCAGTGTCCAAGACTGGAAGAAATGTATCCCACATTAACAAAAATGGATCAGGTGTATCCTCCATGCCCCAAAATGCAGGAGACACATTCCACAAGCACAAAATTGGAGAAGATGTGTTCCATATGCAGAAAACTGAAAGAAACATAATCCACTTGCACAAACCGGGAAAGCACATATGCTGCATTTCCAAAACTGGAGGAGATATATTCCATATGCACAAATATTGAGGAGATATCTTCCACATGGTCAAGCTGGAAGAGACATATTCCACCAGCACAAACTTGCAGAAGACATATTCCAGTGTCCAAAATTGGAGGTAATATATTCCACATTAACAAAAATGGTTCAAGCGTTTTCTCCATGCCCCAAACTGCAGGAGACATATTCCACATGCACAAATTGGAGAAGATGCGTTCCATATGCTGAAAAATGAAAGAAACGTATTCCACATGCACAAACCTGGAAGAGACATATGCTGTATTTCCAAAACTGGAGGAGATACTGTCAGTGAAAAATGATGGGGAAAGACACTCCATATTGAGGAGAAGTGGATGAACACATACTATGTGAAGGAATGCTGGGGAAAAACATTGCATGGTGTGTTTACCTAGAGTACACATACTCCAGGCTGAGGAATACAAGAGACATTTTCTGTTGAGGAAAACTGAATTATCCAATTTTCCTGATAACATGAGCTGGGTGAATCTCCATTCTCAAGTGAATTGGAGAGGATATATAGCAGGCATTGTGCAGTTGAAAAATAGAACTTTCCTAATATTGCACTTGTGGCTCCAAGTCATGTAGACATGGAGTAGTCACATTCCATGCTGAGGAGCATTGCAAACATTGGCCATAGGGATGTACAGAAGTGGAGGAAACATATTCTGCATGCCCCCAACTGGAGGATATATCTTCCACAAAATGGAAACCAGAGGAGACATCTTCCACAAGCTGAAACTGGAGGAGATATCTTCCACATGCCCAAGACTGGGGGAGACATAATGCATATACGCAACACTGGAGGAGAAATCTTCCACATGCCCAAAACTGGAGTCCATATCTTCTGTATGTCAAAACCTGGAGGTGACACCTTTGACATGCCCAGTGTGGATGAGACAGCTTTGACATAACTAAAACTGGAGGGAGTCATTGTCTACTTGCCCCAAACAGGAAAAGATGTATTCCACATGCACCAAATAGGAGACATATTCCACATTTCCTAAACGGGAGGAGACATATTCCACATGACTGAAACAGGAGGATATGGGTTCCACATGCCCAAAATTAGAGGAGATATATTCCACATGTCCAAAACAGGAGGAGACTGATCCCACATGCCCAAAAGTGGGAGAGACATATTCCATAGGCCCCAAACAGAAGCACATATATTCCATACACTGAAAACTTGAAGATATATTCCACATGTACAAACCAGGAGAAGACATCTTCCACATGCCCAAATTAAAGAAGATGTATTCCACAAGCCCAATATGGAGGAGACATACCATGCCAAAAACTGGAAGATATATATTCCAAATGCCCAAACAAGGAGGACACATCTTCCATATGTTGAAAGTAGACGAACTATATTCCACATGCCAAAAAAAAGGAGCAGGTATTTTCAACCTGCCCAATATTTAAGACAGATTTCCCATGCCTAAAACAAAAATAGATTAATTCCACATTCTCAATACTGGAGGAGACATCTTCCACGTGTGAAAACTTGGAAAAGAGATCTTCTGTGCACAAAAATGGAGGAAACATATTCCACATGCCCAAAATTGGAGGAAATATATTCCACACAAACAAACATAGATCAGGCATTTTCTACATATCCCAAACTTCAGGAGACATATTCCACAGGCACAAAATTGGAGAAGATTTATTCCATATGCTGAAGACAGGAGAAGACATATTCCACATGCACAAAATTAGAGAAGATTTATTCCTCATGCTGAAAACAGGAGAAGACATATTCCACATGCAAAAAACTGGAAGACACATATCCTGTATTTACAAAACTGGAGGAGATATATTCCATATGCACAGTTATTGAGAAGATATCTTCCACATGGTCAAGCTGGAAGACACATATTCCACCAGCACAAACTTGCAGAAGACATATTCCAGTGTCCAAGACTGGAAGAAATGTATCCCACATTAACAAAAATGGATCAGGTGTATCCTCCATGCCCCAAAATGCAGGAGACACATTCCACAAGCACAAAATTGGAGAAGATGTGTTCCATATGCAGAAAACTGAAAGAAACATAATCCACTTGCACAAACCGGGGAAAGCACATATGCTGCATTTCCAAAACTGGAGGAGATATATTCCATATGCACAAATATTGAGGAGATATCTTCCACATGGTCAAGCTGGAAGAGACATATTCCACCAGCACAAACTTGCAGAAGACATATTCCAGTGTCCAAAATTGGAGGTAATATATTCCACATTAACAAAAATGGTTCAAGCGTTTTCTCCATGCCCCAAACTGCAGGAGACATATTCCACATGCACAAAATTGGAGAAGATGCGTTCCATATGCTGAAAAATGAAAGAAACGTATTCCACATGCACAAACCTGGAAGAGACATATGCTGTATTTCCAAAACTGGAGGAGATACTGTCAGTGAAAAATGATGGGGAAAGACACTCCATATTGAGGAGAAGTGGATGAACACATACTATGTGAAGGAATGCTGGGGAAAAACATTGCATGGTGTGTTTACCTAGAGTACACATACTCCAGGCTGAGGAATACAAGAGACATTTTCTGTTGAGGAAAACTGAATTATCCAATTTTCCTGATAACATGAGCTGGGTGAATCTCCATTCTCAAGTGAATTGGAGAGGATATATAGCAGGCATTGTGCAGTTGAAAAATAGAACTTTCCTAATATTGCACTTGTGGCTCCAAGTCATGTAGACATGGAGTAGTCACATTCCATGCTGAGGAGCATTGCAAACATTGGCCATAGGGATGTACAGAAGTGGAGGAAACATATTCTGCATGCCCCCAACTGGAGGATATATCTTCCACAAAATGGAAACCAGAGGAGACATCTTCCACAAGCTGAAACTGGAGGAGATATCTTCCACATGCCCAAGACTGGGGGAGACATAATGCATATACGCAACACTGGAGGAGAAATCTTCCACATGCCCAAAACTGGAGTCCATATCTTCTGTATGTCAAAACCTGGAGGTGACACCTTTGACATGCCCAGTGTGGATGAGACAGCTTTGACATAACTAAAACTGGAGGGAGTCATTGTCTACTTGCCCCAAACAGGAAAAGATGTATTCCACATGCACCAAATAGGAGACATATTCCACATTTCCTAAACGGGAGGAGACATATTCCACATGACTGAAACAGGAGGATATGGGTTCCACATGCCCAAAATTAGAGGAGATATATTCCACATGTCCAAAACAGGAGGAGACTGATCCCACATGCCCAAAAGTGGGAGAGACATATTCCATAGGCCCCAAACAGAAGCACATATATTCCATACACTGAAAACTTGAAGATATATTCCACATGTACAAACCAGGAGAAGACATCTTCCACATGCCCAAATTAAAGAAGATGTATTCCACAAGCCCAATATGGGAGGAGACATACCATGCCAAAAACTGGAAGATATATATTCCAAATGCCCAAACAAGGAGGACACATCTTCCATATGTTGAAAGTAGACGAACTATATTCCACATGCCAAAAAAAAGGAGCAGGTATTTTCAACCTGCCCAATATTAAGACAGATTTCCCATGCCTAAAACAAAAATAGATTAATTCCACATTCTCAATACTGGAGGAGACATCTTCCACGTGTGAAAACTTGGAAAAGAGATCTTCTGTGCACAAAAATGGAGGAAACATATTCCACATGCCCAAAATTGGAGGAAATATATTCCACACAAACAAACATAGATCAGGCATTTTCTACATATCCCAAACTTCAGGAGACATATTCCACAGGCACAAAATTGGAGAAGATTTATTCCATATGCTGAAGACAGGAGAAGACATATTCCACATGCACAAAATTAGAGAAGATTTATTCCTCATGCTGAAAACAGGAGAAGACATATTCCACATGCAAAAAACTGGAAGACACATATCCTGTATTTACAAAACTGGAGGAGATATATTCCATATGCACAGGTATTGAGAAGATATCTTCCACATGGTCAAGCTGGAAGACACATATTCCACCAGCACAAACTTGCAGAAGACATATTCCAGTGTCCAAGACTGGAAGAAATGTATTCCACATTAACAAAAATGGATCAGGTGTATCCTCCATGCCCCAAAATGCAGGAGACATATTCCACAAGCACAAAATTGGAGAAGATGTGTTCCATATGCAGAAAACTGAAAGAAACATAATCCACTTGCACAAACCGGGAAAGCACATATGCTGCATTTCCAAAACTGGAGGAGATATATTCCATATGCACAAATATTGAGGAGATATCTTCCACATGGTCAAGCTGGAAGAGACATATTCCACCAGCACAAACTTGCAGAAGACATATTCCAGTGTCCAAAATTGGAGGTAATATATTCCACATTAACAAAAATGGTTCAAGCATTTTCTCCATTCCCCAAACTGCAGGAGACATATTCCACATGCACAAAATTGGAGAAGATGCGTTCCATATGCTGAAAAATGAAAGAAACGTATTCCACATGCACAAACCTGGAAGAGACATATGCTGTATTTCCAAAACTGGAGGAGATACTGTCAGTGAAAAATGATGGGGAAAGACACTCCATATTGAGGAGAAGTGGATGAACACATACTATGTGAAGGAATGCTGGGGAAAAACATTGCATGGTGTGTTTACCTAGAGTACACATACTCCAGGCTGAGGAATACAAGAGACATTTTCTGTTGAGGAAAACTGAATTATCCAATTTTCCTGATAACATGAGCTGGGTGAATCTCCATTCTCAAGTGAATTGGAGAGGATATATAGCAGGCATTGTGCAGTTGAAAAATAGAACTTTCCTAATATTGCACTTGTGGCTCCAAGTCATGTAGACATGGAGTAGTCACATTCCATGCTGAGGAGCATTGCAAACATTGGCCATAGGGATGTACAGAAGTGGAGGAAACATATTCTGCATGCCCCCAACTGGAGGATATATCTTCCACAAAATGGAAACCAGAGGAGACATCTTCCACAAGCTGAAACTGGAGGAGATATCTTCCACATGCCCAAGACTGGGGGAGACATAATGCATATACGCAACACTGGAGGAGAAATCTTCCACATGCCCAAAACTGGAGTCCATATCTTCTGTATGTCAAAACCTGGAGGTGACACCTTTGACATGCCCAGTGTGGATGAGACAGCTTTGACATAACTAAAACTGGAGGGAGTCATTGTCTACTTGCCCCAAACAGGAAAAGATGTATTCCACATGCACCAAATAGGAGACATATTCCACATTTCCTAAACGGGAGGAGACATATTCCACATGACTGAAACAGGAGGATATGGGTTCCACATGCCCAAAATTAGAGGAGATATATTCCACATGTCCAAAACAGGAGGAGACTGATCCCACATGCCCAAAAGTGGGAGAGACATATTCCATAGGCCCCAAACAGAAGCACATATATTCCATACACTGAAAACTTGAAGATATATTCCACATGTACAAACCAGGAGAAGACATCTTCCACATGCCCAAATTAAAGAAGATGTATTCCACAAGCCCAATATGGGAGGAGACATACCATGCCAAAAACTGGAAGATATATATTCCAAATGCCCAAACAAGGAGGACACATCTTCCATATGTTGAAAGTAGACGAACTATATTCCACATGCCAAAAAAAAGGAGCAGGTATTTTCAACCTGCCCAATATTTAAGACAGATTTCCCATGCCTAAAACAAAAATAGATTAATTCCACATTCTCAATACTGGAGGAGACATCTTCCACGTGTGAAAACTTGGAAAAGAGATCTTCTGTGCACAAAAATGGAGGAAACATATTCCACATGCCCAAAATTGGAGGAAATATATTCCACACAAACAAACATAGATCAGGCATTTTCTACATATCCCAAACTTCAGGAGACATATTCCACAGGCACAAAATTGGAGAAGATTTATTCCATATGCTGAAGACAGGAGAAGACATATTCCACATGCACAAAATTAGAGAAGATTTATTCCTCATGCTGAAAACAGGAGAAGACATATTCCACATGCAAAAAACTGGAAGACACATATCCTGTATTTACAAAACTGGAGGAGATATATTCATATGCACAGGTATTGAGAAGATATCTTCCACATGGTCAAGCTGGAAGACACATATTCCACCAGCACAAACTTGCAGAAGACATATTCCAGTGTCCAAGACTGGAAGAAATGTATTCCACATTAACAAAAATGGATCAGGTGTATCCTCCATGCCCCAAAATGCAGGAGACATATTCCACAAGCACAAAATTGGAGAAGATGTGTTCCATATGCAGAAAACTGAAAGAAACATAATCCACTTGCACAAACCGGGAAAGCACATATGCTGCATTTCCAAAACTGGAGGAGATATATTCCATATGCACAAATATTGAGGAGATATCTTCCACATGGTCAAGCTGGAAGAGACATATTCCACCAGCACAAACTTGCAGAAGACATATTCCAGTGTCCAAAATTGGAGGTAATATATTCCACATTAACAAAAATGGTTCAAGCATTTTCTCCATTCCCCAAACTGCAGGAGACATATTCCACATGCACAAAATTGGAGAAGATGCGTTCCATATGCTGAAAAATGAAAGAAACGTATTCCACATGCACAAACCTGGAAGAGACATATGCAGTATTTCCAAACTGGAGGAGATACTGTCAGTGAAAAATGATGGGGAAAGACACTCCATATTGAGGAGAAGTGGATGAACACATACTATGTGAAGGAATGCTGGGGAAAAACATTGCATGGTGTGTTTACCTAGAGTACACATACTCCAGGCTGAGGAATACAAGAGACATTTTCTGTTGAGGAAAACTGAATTATCCAATTTTCCTGATAACACGAGCTGGGTGAATCTCCCATTCTCAAGTGAATTGGAGAGGATATATAGCAGGCATTGTGCAGTTGAAAAATAGAACTTTCCTAATATTGCACTTGTGGCTCCAAGTCATGTAGACATGGAGTAGTCACATTCCATGCTGAGGAGCATTGCAAACATTGGCCATAGGGATGTACAGAAGTGGAGGAAACATATTCTGCATGCCCCCAACTGGAGGATATATCTTCCACAAAATGGAAACCAGAGGAGACATCTTCCACAAGCTGAAACTGGAGGAGATATCTTCCACATGCCCAAGACTGGGGGAGACATAATGCATATACGCAACACTGGAGGAGAAATCCTTCCACATGCCCAAAACTGGAGTCCATATCTTCTGTATGTCAAAACCTGGAGGTCGACACCTTTGACATGCCCAGTGTGGATGAGACAGCTTTGACATAACCAAAACTGGAGGGAGTCATTGTCTACTTGCCCCAAACAGGAAAAGATGTATTCCACATGCACCAAATAGGAGACATATTCCACATTTCCTAAACGGGAGGAGACATATTCCACATGACTGAAACAGGAGGATATGGGTTCCACATGCCCAAAATTAGAGGAGATATATTCCACATGTCCAAAACAGGAGGAGACTGATCCCACATGCCCAAAGTGGGAGAGACATATTCCATAGGCCCCAAACAGAAGCACATATATTCCATACACTGAAAACTTGAAGATATATTCCACATGTACAAACAGGAGAAGACATCTTCCACATGCCCAAATTAAAGAAGATGTATTCCACAAGCCCAATATGGGAGGAGACATACCATGCCAAAAACTGGAAGATATATATTCCAAATGCCCAAACAAGGAGGACACATCTTCCATATGTTGAAAGTAGACGAACTATATTCCACATGCCAAAAAAAAGGAGCAGGTATTTTCAACCTGCCCAATATTTAAGACAGATTTCCCATGCCTAAAACAAAAATAGATTAATTCCACATTCTCAATACTGGAGGAGACATCTTCCACGTGTGAAAACTTGGAAAAGAGATCTTCTGTGCACAAAAATGGAGGAAACATATTCCACATGCCCAAAATTGGAGGAAATATATTCCACACAAACAAACATAGATCAGGCATTTTCTACATATCCCAAACTTCAGGAGACATATTCCACAGGCACAAAATTGGAGAAGATTTATTCCATATGCTGAAGACAGGAGAAGACATATTCCACATGCACAAAATTAGAGAAGATTTATTCCTCATGCTGAAAACAGGAGAAGACATATTCCACATGCACAAAATTAGAGAAGATTTATTCCTTACGCTGAAAACAGGAGAAGACATATTCCACATGCAAAAAACTGGAAGACACATATCCTGTATTTACAAAACTGGAGGAGATATATTCCATATGCACAGGTATTGAGAAGATATCTTCCACATGGTCAAGCTGGAAGACACATATTCCACCAGCACAAACTTGCAGAAGACATATTCCAGTGTCCAAGACTGGAAGAAATATATCCACATTAACAAAAATGGATCAGGTGTATCCTCCATGCCCCAAAATGCAGGAGACATATTCCACAAGCACAAAATTGGAGAAGATGTGTTCCATATGCAGAAAACTGAAAGCAACATAATCCACTTGCACAAACCGGGAAAAGCACATACGCTGTATTTCCAAAACTGGAGGAGATATATTCCATATGCACAAATATTGAGGAGACAACTTCCACATTGTCAAAACTGGAGGAGACATATCCACATGGCGAAAATGGAAAATAAATATTCTACATGCATAAAACTGGAAGAGACATATTCCACAAGCAATAAGCTGGAGGAGACATCTTCTGCATTCCCAAAACTGGAGGGGACATCTTCCATATACCCCAAATTGGAAATTTATTCCAAATACCTACAACTAGAAGAGAATTATTCCACAAGCACAAAGTTGGAAGGGACCTATTCCAAATGCAAAACTGTACTCCATGCCAAGGAGCACTATACTTGCCAGATTCCATGCCTGAGAATGCCAGCGTTGACACTTACCATGCCGACAAGAGCTGGTTTTCATCATATGCGATGCTGAGAGCCACAACTTCATCATGAGCCTCTCTTGATGAAGTAAAGTGGAGTAGACACATTCCAACTTATGGAAACATGAGAGTCACAGTCTATATGTTGAAGAGGATTAGCGCAGACACATTCTGTGCTATAAGTACACATGTCAACATGCTGAAGAGAACTGAGTTAGTAATTACCTACCTGAGGTGGGCTACATTACATATATTCCATTCTCAGCACAGCTAGAGTAGACAGCTTCCACCAAAAGGAAAGCTGGAGATGATACTTACCTTGTGAGTAGAGCTTCACTTGCCATGTTCCATGCTATTGACAGTAATAATAGCTTCATTTCTTCCTGTAGAGACATGAGGTAGACATAGAACATGAGGAATGAACTGAAGTACACAGATTCCATGCAGGAGAAAAACTGAAGAAGTCGTTTTCTGCTGTGAGCAATGAGGATACAGGAAGGAGATAGTTTCATGCTAACAATTGCTTATCATGAATAAATGCTTACCTTCTCATGGAGAGTTGGAATAGATACATTCCTGCCAAGGAGAACAGGAGCACGTATATCCTATGCTGAGAATAGTGGAAGTTAAGGAATCCTTAAGAGAACACTCAACTTCGGTAGAGAGCTGGAATCCATGTTAGCGAGGCTGGCAAGTCTTGGGACACATCCTCTTGATGCTTTAGAGAGCAGTGACAAATACAGTCCTTACTGAGAAAAATTAGACTCGATCTGTTCCTTGCTCTAGTGAGCAAAAGGAGATGGGCTTCATTGTGTATAGGTATGGCCTTGACATTTTTTCCATCCTCAGAAATACTGGGATATTAGGATACTAGGGGGAAGCCTAAGAATGAGGGGACAATAAAAGGGTTAAATAAATTTTCGTTCATTTAGATTCTCAAGGTGAGGTTACTTCTTAGTGAGTACTGGAGTAGATGCATTTTAGACTGTGAACTAGAGTGGAACAAATTCTATGCAGAGAGGCACTGAAGCATAGATATTCCATGTGAGTAAGGCTCGGGGAGGCCCATTCTGCTGAGTGACCAGCAGCACACACCTTTTATGCTCAGGACAATGGATGAGGAGACCTGGGCTCAAACATGGAGACATATTCCACATGCCGCAACCCGGAGGACATATGTTTCACAGCACCGAAACTGGCAAAGATACACTCCACATGTCCCAAATTGAAGGAGATATATTCCAAGTGCTGAAAACTCGAGGAGACATCTCTACAGCACAAAACTGGAAAAGATGTATTCTACATATACCAAATTGGAGGAGATATATTCCACGTTCTGAAAACATTGCTCTTGCTCAGAATTGGAGGAGAAACTCTCAGTTGAAAAATGATGGGGAAAGATATTCCATATTGAGGAGTGGTGGATGAACACATACCATGTGAAGGAATGCTGGGGAAAAACACTGCATGGTGTTTTTACCTTGAGTACACATACTCCGGGCACACGAATACAAGAGACATTTTCTGTTGAGGAAAACTGAATTCTCCAATTTCCCTGATGACATGAGCTGGGTGAATTTTCATTCCCAAGTGGATTGGAGGGTATTTACAGCAGGCATTTGAGTTGGAAAATAGAACTTTCCTAAGACAGCACTTGTGGCTCCAAGTCATGTAGACATGGAGTAGTCACATTCCATGCTGAGGAGCATTGCAAACATTGGCCATAGGGATGTACAGAAGTGGAGGAAACATATTCTGCATGCCCCCAACTGGAGGATATATCTTCCACAAATGGAAACCAGAGGAGACATCTTCCACAAGCTGAAACTGGAGGAGATATCTTCCACATGCCCAAGACTGGGGGAGACATAATGCATATACGCAACACTGGAGGAGAAATCTTCCACATGCCCAAAACTGGAGTCCATATCTTCTGTATGTCAAAACCTGGAGGTGACACCTTTGACATGCCCAGTGTGGATGAGACAGCTTTGACATAACCAAAACTGGAGGGAGTCATTGTCTACTTGCCCCAAACAGGAAAAGATGTATTCCACATGCACCAAATAGGAGACATATTCCACATTTCCTAAACGGGAGGAGACATATTCCACATGACTGAAACAGGAGGATATGGGTTCCACATGCCCAAAATTAGAGGAGATATATTCCACATGTCCAAAACAGGAGGAGACTGATCCCACATGCCAAAAGTGGGAGAGACATATCCATAGGCCCCAAACAGAAGCACACATATTCCATACACTGAAAACTTGAAGATATATTCCACATGTACAAACCAGGAGAAGACATCTTCCACATGCCCAAATTAAAGAAGATGTATTCCACAAGCCCAATATGGGAGGAGACATACCATGCCAAAAACTGGAAGATATATATTCCAAATGCCCAAACAAGGAGGACACATCTTCCATATGTTGAAAGTAGACGAACTATATTCCACATGCCAAAAAAAAGGAGCAGGTATTTTCAACCTGCCCAATATTAAGACAGATTTCCCATGCCTAAAACAAAAATAGATTAATTCCACATTCTCAATACTGGAGGAGACATCTTCCACGTGCGAAAACTTGGAAAAGAGATCTTCTGTGCACAAAAATGGAGGAAACATATTCCACATGCCCAAAATTGGAGGAAATATATTCCACACAAACAAACATAGATCAGGCATTTTCTACATATCCCAAACTTCAGGAGACATATTCCACAGGCACAAATTGGAGAAGATTTATTCCATATGCTGAAGACAGGAGAAGACATATTCCACATGCACAAAATTAGAGAAGATTTATTCCTCATGCTGAAAACAGGAGAAGACATATTCCACATGCAAAAAACTGGAAGACACAAATCCTGTATTTACAAAACTGGAGGAGATATATTCCATATGCACAGGTATTGAGAAGATATCTTCCACATGGTCAAGCTGGAAGACACATATTCCACCAGCACAAACTTGCAGAAGACATATTCCAGTGTCCAAGACTGGAAGAAATGTATCCCACATTAACAAAAATGGATCAGGTGTATCCTCCATGCCCCAAAATGCAGGAGACATATTCCACAAGCACAAAATTGGAGAAGATGTGTTCCATATGCAGAAAACTGAAAGAAACATAATCCACTTGCACACACCGGGAAAGCACATATGCTGCATTTCCAAAACTGGAGGAGATATATTCCATATGCACAAATATTGAGGAGATATCTTCCACATGGTCAAGCTGGAAGAGACATATTCCACCAGCACAAACTTGCAGAAGACATATTCCAGTGTCCAAAATTGGAGGTAATATATTCCACATTAACAAAAATGGTTCAAGCGTTTTCTCCATGCCCCAAACTGCAGGAGACATATTCCACATGCACAAATTGGAGAAGATGCGTTCCATATGCTGAAAAATGAAAGAAACGTATTCCACATGCACAAACCTGGAAGAGACATATGCTGTATTTCCAAAACTGGAGGAGATACTGTCAGTGAAAAATGATGGGGAAAGACACTCCATATTGAGGAGAAGTGGATGAACACATACTATGTGAAGGAATGCTGGGGAAAAACATTGCATGGTGTGTTTACCTAGAGTACACATACTCCAGGCTGAGGAATACAAGAGACATTTTCTGTTGAGGAAAACTGAATTATCCAATTTTCCTGATAACACGAGCTGGGTGAATCTCCATTCTCAAGTGAATTGGAGAGGATATATAGCAGGCATTGTGCAGTTGAAAAATAGAACTTTCCTAATATTGCACTTGTGGCTCCAAGTCATGTAGAGATGGAGTAGTCACATTCCATGCTGAGGAGCATTGCAAACATTGGCTATAGGGATGTCCAGAAGTGGAGGAAACATATTCTGCATGCCCCCAACTGGAGGATATATCTTCCACAAAATGGAAACCAGAGGAGACATCTTCCACAAGCTGAAACTGGAGGAGATATCTTCCACATGCCCAAGACTGGGGGAGACATAATGCATATACGCAACACTGGAGGAGAAATCTTCCACATGCCCAAAACTGGAGTCCATATCTTCTGTATGTCAAAACCTGGAGGTGACACCTTTGACATGCCCAGTGTGGATGAGACAGCTTTGACATAACCAAAACTGGAGGGAGTCATTGTCTACTTGCCCCAAACAGGAAAAGATGTATTCCACATGCACCAAATAGGAGACATATTCCACATTTCCTAAACGGGAGGAGACATATTCCACATGACTGAAACAGGAGGATATGGGTTCCACATGCCCAAAATTAGAGGAGATATATTCCACATGTCCAAAACAGGAGGAGACTGATCCCACATGCCCAAAAGTGGGAGAAACCTATTCCATAGGCCCCAAACAGAAGCACATATATTCCATACACTGAAAACTTGAAGATATATTCCACATGTACAAACCAGGAGAAGACATCTTCCACATGCCCAAATTAAAGAAGATGTATTCCACAAGCCCAATATGGGAGGAGACATACCATGCCAAAAACTGGAAGATATATATTCCAAATGCCCAAACAAGGAGGACACATCTTCCATATGTTGAAAGTAGACGAACTATATTCCACATGCCAAAAAAAAGGAGCAGGTATTTCAACCTGCCCAATATTTAAGACAGATTTCCCATGCCTAAAACAAAAATAGATTAATTCCACAGTTCTCAATACTGGAGGAGACATCTTCCACGTGCGAAAACTTGGAAAAGAGATCTTCTGTGCACAAAAATGGAGGAAACATATTCCACATGCCCAAAATGGAGGAAATATATTCCACACAAACAAACATAGATCAGGCATTTTCTACATATCCCAAACTTCAGGAGACATATTCCACAGGCACAAAATTGGAGAAGATTTATTCCATATGCTGAAGACAGGAGAAGACATATTCCACATGCACAAAATTAGAGAAGATTTATTCCTCATGCTGAAAACAGGAGAAGACATATTCCACATGCACAAAATTAGAGAAGATTTATTCCTTACGCTGAAACAGGAGAAGACATATTCCACATGCAAAAAACTGGAAGACACATATCCTGTATTTACAAAACTGGAGGAGATATATTCCATATGCACAGGTATTGAGAAGATATCTTCCACATGGTCAAGCTGGAAGACACATATTCCACCAGCACAAACTTGCAGAAGACATATTCCAGTGTCCGAGACTGGAAGAAATATATTCCACATTAACAAAAATAGATCAGGTGTATCCTCCATGCCCCAAAATGCAGGAGACATATTCCACAAGCACAAAATTGGAGAAGATGTGTTCCATATGCAGAAAACTGAAAGAAACATAATCACTTGCACAAACCGGGAAAGCACATACGCTGTATTTCCAAAACTGGAGGAGATATATTCCATATGCACAAATATTGAGGAGACAACTTCCACATGGTCAAAACTGGAGGAGACATATTCCACATGGCGAAAATGGAAAATAAATATTCTACATGCATAAAACTGGAAGAGACATATTCCACAAGCAATAAGCTGGAGGAGACATCTTCTGCATTCCCAAAACTGGAGGGGACATCTTCCATATACCCCAAATTGGAAATTTATTCCAAATACCTACAACTAGAAGAGAATTATTCCACAAGCACAAAGTTGGAAGGGACCTATTCCAATGCAAAACTGTACTCCATGCCAAGGAGCACTATACTTGCCAGATTCCATGCCTGAGAATGCCAGCGTTGACACTTACCATGCCGACAAGAGCTGGTTTCATCATATGCGATGCTGAGAGCCACAACTTCATCATGAGCCTCTCTTGATGAAGTAAAGTGGAGTAGACACATTCCAACTTATGGAAACATGAGAGTCACAGTCTATATGTTGAAGAGGATTAGCGCAGACACATTCTGTGCTATAAGTACACATGTCAACATGCTGCAGAGAACTGAGTTAGTAATTACCTACCTGAGGTGGGCTACATTACATATATTCCATTCTCAGCACAGCTGGAGTAGACAGCTTCCACCAAAAGGAAAGCTGGAGATGATACTTACCTTGTGAGTAGAGCTTCACTTGCCATGTTCCATGCTATTGACAGTAATAATAGCTTCATTTCTTCCTGTAGAGACATGAGGTAGACATAGAACATGAGGAATGAACTGAAGTACACAGATTCCATGCAGGAGAAAAACTGAAGAAGTCGTTTTCTGCTGTGAGCAATGAGGATACAGGAAGGAGATAGTTTCATGCTAACAATTGCTTATCATGAATAAATGCTTACCTTCTCATGGAGAGTTGGAATAGATACATTCCTGCCAAGGAGAACAGGAGCACGTATATCCTATGCTGAGAATAGTTGGAAGTTAAGGAATCCTTAAGAGAACACTCAACTTCGGTAGAGAGCTGGAATCCATGTTAGCGAGGCTGGCAAGTCTTGGGACACATCCTCTTGATGCTTTAGAGAGCAGTGACAAATACAGTCCTTCTGAGAAAAATTAGACTCGATCTGTTCCTTGCTCTAGTGAGCAAAAGGAGATGGGCTTCATTGTGTATAGGTATGGCCTTGACATTTTTTCCATCCTCAGAAATACTGGGATATTAGGATACTAGGGGGAAGCCTAAGAATGAGGGGACAATAAAAGGGTTAAATAAATTTTCGTTCATTTAGATTCTCAAGGTGAGGTTACTTCTTAGTGAGTACTGGAGTAGATGCATTTTAGACTGTGAACTAGAGTGGACAAATTCTATGCAGAGAGGCACTGAAGCATAGATATTCCATGTGAGTAAGGCTCGAGGAGGCCCATTCTGCTGAGTGACCAGCAGCACACCACCTTTTATGCTCAGGACAATGGATGAGGAGACCTGGGCTCAAACATGGAGACATATTCCACATGCCGCAACCCGGAGGACATATGTTTCACAGCACCAAACTGGCAAAGATACACTCCACATGTCCCAAATTGAAGGAGATATATTCCAAGTGCTGAAAACTCGAGGAGACATCTTCTACAGCACAAAACTGGAAAAGATGTATTCTACATATACCAAATTGGAGGAGATATATTCCACGTTCTGAAAACATTGCTCTTGCTCAGAATTGGAGGAGAAACTCTCAGTTGAAAAATGATGGGGAAATATATTCCATATTGAGGAGTGGTGGATGAACACATACCATGTGAAGGAATGCTGGGGAAAAACACTGCATGGTGTTTTTACCTTGAGTACACATACTCCGGGCACACGAATACAAGAGACATTTTCTGTTGAGGAAAACTGAATTCTCCAATTTCCCTGATGACATGAGCTGGGTGAATTTTCATTCCCAAGTGGATTGGAGGGTATTTACAGCAGGCATTTTGAAGTTGGAAAATAGAACTTTCCTAAGACAGCACTTGTGGCTCCAAGTCATGTAGACATGGAGTAGTCACATTCCATGCTGAGGAGCATTGCAAACATTGGCCATAGGGATGTACAGAAGTGGAGGAAACATATTCTGCATGCCCCCAACTGGAGGATATATCTTCCACAAAATGGAAACCAGAGGAGACATCTTCCACAAGCTGAAACTGGAGGAGATATCTTCCACATGCCCAAGACCTGGGGGAGACATAATGCATATACGCAATACTGGAGGAGAAATCTTCCACATGCCCAAAACTGGAGTCCATATCTTCTGTATGTCAAAACCTGGAGGTGACACCTTTGAACATGCCCAGTGTGGATGAGACAGCTTTGACATAACCAAAACTGGAGGGAGTCATTGTCTACTTGCCCAAACAGGAAAAGATGTATTCCACATGCACCAAATAGGAGACATATTCCACATTTCCTAAACGGGAGGAGACATATTCCACATGACTGAAACAGGAGGATATGGGTTCCACATGCCCAAAATTAGAGGAGATATATTCCACATGTCCAAAACAGGAGGAGACTGATCCCACATGCCCAAAAGTGGGAGAGACATATTCCATAGGCCCCAAACAGAAGCACATATATTCCATACACTGAAAACTTGAAGATATATTCCACATGTACAAACCAGGAGAAGACATCTTACACATGCCCAAATTAAAGAAGATGTATTCCACAAGCCCAATATGGGAGGAGACATACCATGCCAAAAACTGGAAGATATATATTCCAAATGCCCAAACAAGGAGGACACATCTTCCATATGTTGAAAGTAGACGAACTATATTCCACATGCCAAAAAAAAGGAGCAGGTATTTTCAACCCTGCCCCAATATTTAAGACAGATTTCCCATGCCTAAAACAAAAATAGATTAATTCCACATTCTCAATACTGGAGGAGACATCTTCCACGTGCGAAAACTTGGAAAAGAGATCTTCTGTGCACAAAAATGGAGGAAACATATTCCACATGCCCAAAATTGGAGGAAATATATTCCACACAAACAAACATAGATCAGGCATTTTCTACATATCCCAAACTTCAGGAGACATATTCCACAGGCACAAAATTGGAGAAGATTTATTCCATATGCTGAAGACAGGAGAAGACATATTCACATGCACAAAATTAGAGAAGATTTATTCCTCATGCTGAAAACAGGAGAAGACATATTCCACATGCAAAAAACTGGAAGACACATATCCTGTATTTACAAAACTGGAGGAGATATATTCCATATGCACAGGTATTGAGAAGATATCTTCCACATGGTCAAGCTGGAAGGACACATATTCCACCAGCACAAACTTGCAGAAGACATATTCCAGTGTCCAAGACTGGAAGAAATGTATCCCACATTAACAAAAATGGATCAGGTGTATCCTCCATGCCCCAAAATGCAGGAGACATATTCCACAAGCACAAAATTGGAGAAGATGTGTTCCATATGCAGAAAACTGAAAGAAACATAATCCACTTGCACAAACTGGGAAAGCACATATGCTGCATTTCCAAAACTGAGGAGATATATTCCATATGCACAAATATTGAGGAGATATCTTCCACATGGTCAAGCTGGAAGAGACATATTCCACCAGCACAAACTTGCAGAAGACATATTCCAGTGTCCAAAATTGGAGGTAATATATTCCACATTAACAAAAATGGTTCAAGCGTTTTCTCCATGCCCCAAACTGCAGGAGACATATTCCACATGCACAAAATTGGAGAAGATGCGTTCCATATGCTGAAAAATGAAAGAAACGTATTCCACATGCACAAACCTGGAAGAGGACATATGCTGTATTTCCAAAACTGGAGGAGATACTGTCAGTGAAAAATGATGGGGAAAGACACTCCATATTGAGAAGTGGATGAACACATACTATGTGAAGGAATGCTGGGGAAAAACATTGCATGGTGTGTTTACCTAGAGTACACATACTCCAGGCTGAGGAATACAAGAGACATTTTCTGTTGAGGAAACTGAATTATCCAATTTTCCTGATAACACGAGCTGGGTGAATCTCCATTCTCAAGTGAATTGGAGAGGATATATAGCAGGCATTGTGCAGTTGAAAAATAGAACTTTCCTAATATTGCACTTGTGGCTCCAAGTCATGTAGAGATGGAGTAGTCACATTCCATGCTGAGGAGCATTGCAAACATTGGCTATAGGATGTCCAGAAGTGGAGGAAACATATTCTGCATGCCCCCAACTGGAGGATATATCTTCCACAAAATGGAAACCAGAGGAGACATCTTCCACAAGCTGAAACTGGAGGAGATATCTTCCACATGCCCAAGACTGGGGGAGACATAATGCATATACGCAACACTGAGGAGAAATCTTCCACATGCCCAAAACTGGAGTCCATATCTTCTGTATGTCAAAACCTGGAGGTGACACCTTTGACATGCCCAGTGTGGATGAGACAGCTTTGACATAACCAAAACTGGAGGGAGTCATTGTCTACTTGCCCCAAACAGGAAAAGATGTATTCCACATGCACCAAATAGGAGACATATTCCACATTTCCTAAACGGGAGGAGACATATTCCACATGACTGAAACAGGAGGATATGGGTTCCACATGCCCAAAATTAGAGGAGATATATTCCACATGTCCAAAACAGGAGGAGACTGATCCCACATGCCCAAAAAGTGGGAGAGACATATTCCATAGGCCCCAAACAGAAGCACATATATTCCATACACTGAAAACTTGAAGATATATTCCACATGTACAAACCAGGAGAAGACATCTTCCACATGCCCAAATTAAGAAGATGTATTCCACAAGCCCAATATGGGAGGAGACATACCATGCCAAAAACTGGAAGATATATATTCCAAATGCCCAAACAAGGAGGACACATCTTCCATATGTTGAAAGTAGACGAACTATATTCCACATGCCAAAAAAAAGGAGCAGGTATTTTCAACCTGCCCAATATTTAAGACAGATTTCCCATGCCTAAAACAAAAATAGATTAATTCCACATTCTCAATACTGGAGGAGACATCTTCCACGTGCGAAAACTTGGAAAAGAGATCTTCTGTGCACAAAAATGGAGGAAACATATTCCACATGCCCAAATTGGAGGAAATATATTCCACACAAACAAACATAGATCAGGCATTTTCTACATATCCCAAACTTCAGGAGACATATTCCACAGGCACAAAATTGGAGAAGATTTATTCCATATGCTGAAGACAGAGAAGACATATTCCACATGCACAAAATTAGAGAAGATTTATTCCTCATGCTGAAAACAGGAGAAGACATATTCCACATGCAAAAAACTGGAAGACACATATCCTGTATTTACAAAACTGGAGAGATATATTCCATATGCACAGGTATTGAGAAGATATCTTCCACATGGTCAAGCTGGAAGACACATATTCCACCAGCACAAACTTGCAGAAGACATATTCCAGTGTCCAAGACTGGAAGAAATGTATCCCACATTAACAAAAATGGATCAGGTGTATCCTCCATGCCCCAAAATGCAGGAGACATATTCCACAAGCACAAAATTGGAGAAGATGTGTTCCATATGCAGAAAACTGAAAGAAACATAATCCACTTGCACAAACCGGGAAAGCACATATGCTGCATTTCCAAAACTGGAGGAGATATATTCCATATGCACAAATATTGAGGAGATATCTTCCACATGGTCAAGCTGGAAGAGACATATTCCACCAGCACAAACTTGCAGAAGACATATTCCAGTGTCCAAAATTGGAGGTAATATATTCCACATTAACAAAAATGGTTCAAGCGTTTTCTCCATGCCCCAAACTGCAGGAGACATATTCCACATGCACAAAATTGGAGAAGATGCGTTCCATATGCTGAAAAATGAAAGAAACCTATTCCACATGCACAAACCTGGAAGAGACGTATGCTGTATTTCCAAAACTGGAGGAGATACTGTCAGTGAAAAATGATGGGGAAAGACACTCCATATTGAGGAGAAGTGGATGAACACATACTATGTGAAGGAATGCTGGGAAAAACATTGCATGGTGTGTTTACCTAGAGTACACATACTCCAGGCTGAGGAATACAAGAGACATTTTCTGTTGAGGAAAACTGAATTATCCAATTTTCCTGATAACACGAGCTGGGTGAATCTCCATTCTCAAGTGAATTGGAGAGGATATATAGCAGGCATTGTGCAGTTGAAAAATAGAACTTTCCTAATATTGCACTTGTGGCTCCAAGTCATGTAGAGATGGAGTAGTCACATTCCATGCTGAGGAGCATTGCAAACATTGGCTATAGGGATGTCCAGAAGTGGAGGAAACATATTCTGCATGCCCCCAACTGGAGGATATATCTTCCACAAAATGGAAACCAGAGGAGACATCTTCCACAAGCTGAAACTGGAGGAGATATCTTCCACATGCCCAAGACTGGGGGAGACATATGCATATACGCAACACTGGAGGAGAAATCTTCCACATGCCCAAAACTGGAGTCCATATCTTCTGTATGTCAAAACCTGGAGGTGACACCTTTGACATGCCCAGTGTGGATGAGACAGCTTTGACATAACCAAAACTGGAGGGAGTCATTGTCTACTTTGCCCCAAACAGGAAAAGATGTATTCCACATGCACCAAATAGGAGACATATTCCACATTTCCTAAACGGGAGGAGACATATTCCACATGACTGAAACAGGAGGATATGGGTTCCACATGCCCAAAATTAGAGGAGATATATTCCACATGTCCAAAACAGGAGGAGACTGATCCCCACATGCCCAAAAGTGGGAGAAACATATTCCATAGGCCCCAAACAGAAGCACATATATTCCATACACTGAAAACTTGAAGATATATTCCACATGTACAAACCAGGAGAAGACATCTTCCACATGCCCAAATTAAGAAGATGTATTCCACAAGCCCAAATGGGAGGAGACATACCATGCCAAAAACTGGAAGATATATATTCCAAATGCCCAAACAAGGAGGACACATCTTCCATATGTTGAAAGTAGACGAACTATATTCCACATGCCAAAAAAAGGAGCAGGTATTTTCAACCTGCCCAATATTTAAGACAGATTTCCCATGCCTAAAACAAAAATAGATTAATTCCACATTCTCAATACTGGAGGAGACATCTTCCACGTGCGAAAACTTGGAAAAGAGATCTTCTGTGCACAAAATGGAGGAAACATATTCCACATGCCCAAAATTGGAGGAAATATATTCCACACAAACAAACATAGATCAGGCATTTTCTACATATCCCAAACTTCAGGAGACATATTCCACAGGCACAAAATTGGAGAAGATTTATTCCATATGCTGAAGACAGGAGAAGACATATTCCACATGCACAAAATTAGAGAAGATTTATTCCTCATGCTGAAACAGGAGAAGACATATTCCACATGCACAAAATTAGAGAAGATTTATTCCTTACGCTGAAAACAGGAGAAGACATATTCCACATGCAAAAAACTGGAAGACACATATCCTGTATTTACAAAACTGGAGGAGATATATTCCATATGCACAGGTATTGAGAAGATATCTTCCACATGGTCAAGCTGGAAGACACATATTCCACCAGCACAAACTTGCAGAAGACATATTCCAGTGTCCGAGACTGGAAGAAATATATTCCACATTAACAAAAATAGATCAGGTGTATCCTCCATGCCCCAAAATGCAGGAGACATATTCCACAAGCACAAATTGGAGAAGATGTGTTCCATATGCAGAAAACTGAAAGAAACATAATCCACTTGCACAAACCGGGAAAGCACATACGCTGTATTTCCAAAACTGGAGGAGATATATTCCATATGCACAAATATTGAGGAGACAACTTCCACATGGTCAAAACTGGAGGAGACATATTCCACATGGCGAAAATGGAAAATAAATATTCTACATGCATAAAACTGGAAGAGACATATTCCACAAGCAATAAGCTGGAGGAGACATCTTCTGCATTCCCAAAACTGGAGGGACATCTTCCATATACCCCAAATTGGAAATTTATTCCAAATACCTACAACTAGAAGAGAATTATTCCACAAGCACAAAGTTGGAAGGGACCTATTCCAAATGCAAAACTGTACTCCATGCCAAGGAGCACTATACTTGCCAGATTCCATGCCTGAGAATGCCAGCGTTGACACTTACCATGCCGACAAGAGCTGGTTTCATCATATGCGATGCTGAGAGCCACAACTTCATCATGAGCCTCTCTTGATGAAGTAAAGTGGAGTAGACACATTCCAACTTATGGAAACATGAGAGTCACAGTCTATATGTTGAAGAGGATTAGCGCAGACACATTCTGTGCTATAAGTACACATGTCAACATGCTGCAGAGAACTGAGTTAGTAATTACCTACCTGAGGTGGGCTACATTACATATATTCCATTCTCAGCACAGCTGGAGTAGACAGCTTCCACCAAAAGGAAAGCTGGAGATGATACTTACCTGTGAGTAGAGCTTCACTTGCCATGTTCCATGCTATTGACAGTAATAATAGCTTCATTTCTTCCTGTAGAGACATGAGGTAGACATAGAACATGAGGAATGACTGAAGTACACAGATTCCATGCAGGAGAAAAACTGAAGAAGTCGTTTTCTGCTGTGAGCAATGAGGATACAGGAAGGAGATAGTTTCATGCTAACAATTGCTTATCATGAATAAATGCTTACCTTCTCATGGAGAGTTGGAATAGATACATTCCTGCCAAGGAGAACAGGAGCACGTATATCCTATGCTGAGAATAGTGGAAGTTAAGGAATCCTTAAGAGAACACTCAACTTCGGTAGAGAGCTGGAATCCATGTTAGCGAGGCTGGCAAGTCTTGGGGACACATCCTCTTGATGCTTAGAGAGCAGTGACAAATACAGTCCTTACTGAGAAAAATTAGACTCGATCTGTTCCTTGCTCTAGTGAGCAAAAGGAGATGGGCTTCATTGTGTATAGGTATGGCCTTGACATTTTTTCCATCCTCAGAAATACTGGGATATTAGGATACTAGGGGGAAGCCTAAGAATGAGGGGACAATAAAAGGGTTAAATAAATTTTCGTTCATTTAGATTCTCAAGGTGAGGTTACTTCTTAGTGAGTACTGGAGTAGATGCATTTTAGACTGTGAACTAGAGTGGACAAATTCTATGCAGAGAGGCACTGAAGCATAGATATTCCATGTGAGTAAGGCTCGAGGAGGCCCATTCTGCTGAGTGACCAGCAGCACACACCTTTTATGCTCAGGACAATGGATGAGGAGACCTGGGCTCAAACATGGAGACATATTCCACATGCCGCAACCCGGAGGACATATGTTTCACAGCACCAAACTGGCAAAGATACACTCCACATGTCCCAAATTGAAGGAGATATATTCCAAGTGCTGAAAACTCGAGGAGACATCTTCTACAGCACAAAACTGGAAAAGATGTATTCTACATATACCAAATTGGAGGAGATATATTCCACGTTCTGAAAACATTGCTCTTGCTCAGAATTGGAGGAGAAACTCTCAGTTGAAAAATGATGGGGAAATATATTCCATATTGAGGAGTGGTGGATGAACACATACCATGTGAAGGAATGCTGGGGAAAAACACTGCATGGTGTTTTTACCTTGAGTACACATACTCCGGGCCACACGAATACAAGAGACATTTTCTGTTGAGGAAAACTGAATTCTCCAATTTCCCTGATGACATGAGCTGGGTGAATTTTCATTCCCAAGTGGATTGGAGGGTATTTACAGCAGGCATTTTGAAGTTGGAAAATAGAACTTTCCTAAGACAGCACTTGTGGCTCCAAGTCATGTAGACATGGAGTAGTCACATTCCATGCTGAGGAGCATTGCAAACATTGGCCATAGGGATGTACAGAAGTGGAGGAAACATATTCTGCATGCCCCCAACTGGAGGATATATCTTCCACAAAATGGAAACCAGAGGAGACATCTTCCACAAGCTGAAACTGGAGGAGATATCTTCCACATGCCCAAGACTGGGGGAGACATAATGCATATACGCAATACTGGAGGAGAAATCTTCCACATGCCCAAAACTGGAGTCCATATCTTCTGTATGTCAAAACCTGGAGGTGACACCTTTGACATGCCCAGTGTGGATGAGACAGCTTTGACATAACCAAAACTGGAGGGAGTCATTGTCTACTTGCCCCAAACAGGAAAAGATGTATTCCACATGCACCAAATAGGAGACATATTCCACATTTCCTAAACGGGAGGAGACATATTCCACATGACTGAAACAGGAGGATATGGGTTCCACATGCCCAAAATTAGAGGAGATATATTCCACATGTCCAAAACAGGAGGAGACTGATCCCACATGCCCAAAAGTGGGAGAGACATATTCCATAGGCCCCAAACAGAAGCACATATATTCCATACACTGAAAACTTGAAGATATATTCCACATGTACAAACCAGGAGAAGACATCTTACACATGCCCAAATTAAAGAAGATGTATTCCACAAGCCCAATATGGGAGGAGACATACCATGCCAAAAACTGGAAGATATATATTCCAAATGCCCAAACAAGGAGGACACATCTTCCATATGTTGAAAGTAGACGAACTATATTCCACATGCCAAAAAAAAGGAGCAGGTATTTTCAACCTGCCCAATATTTAAGACAGATTTCCCATGCCTAAAACAAAAATAGATTAATTCCACATTCTCAATACTGGAGGAGACATCTTCCACGTGCGAAAACTTGGAAAAGAGATCTTCTGTGCACAAAAATGGAGGAAACATATTCCACATGCCCAAAATTGGAGGAAATATATTCCACACAAACAAACATAGATCAGGCATTTTCTACATATCCCAAACTTCAGGAGACATATTCCACAGGCACAAAATTGGAGAAGATTTATTCCATATGCTGAAGACAGGAGAAGACATATTCCACATGCACAAAATTAGAGAAGATTTATTCCTCATGCTGAAAACAGGAGAAGACATATTCCACATGCAAAAAACTGGAAGACACATATCCTGTATTTACAAAACTGGAGGAGATATATTCCATATGCACAGGTATTGAGAAGATATCTTCCACATGGTCAAGCTGGAAGACACATATTCCACCAGCACAAACTTGCAGAAGACATATTCCAGTGTCCAAGACTGGAAGAAATGTATCCCACATTAACAAAATGGATCAGGTGTATCTCCATGCCCCAAAATGCAGGAGACATATTCCACAAGCACAAAATTGGAGAAGATGTGTTCCATATGCAGAAAACTGAAAGAAACATAATCCACTTGCACAAACTGGGAAAGCACATATGCTGCATTTCCAAAACTGGAGGAGATATATTCCATATGCACAAATATTGAGGAGATATCTTCCACATGGTCAAGCTGGAAGAGACATATTCCACCAGCACAAACTTGCAGAAGACATATTCCAGTGTCCAAAATTGGAGGTAATATATTCCACATTAACAAAAATGGTTCAAGCGTTTTCTCCATGCCCCAAACTGCAGGAGACATATTCCACATGCACAAAATTGGAGAAGATGCGTTCCATATGCTGAAAAATGAAAGAAACGTATTCCACATGCACAAACCTGGAAGAGACATATGCTGTATTTCCAAAACTGGAGGAGATACTGTCAGTGAAAAATGATGGGGAAAGACACTCCATATTGAGAAGTGGATGAACACATACTATGTGAAGGAATGCTGGGAAAAACATTGCATGGTGTGTTTACCTAGAGTACACATACTCCAGGCTGAGGAATACAAGAGACATTTTCTGTTGAGGAAAACTGAATTATCCAATTTTCCTGATAACACGAGCTGGGTGAATCTCCATTCTCAAGTGAATTGGAGAGGATATATAGCAGGCATTGTGCAGTTGAAAAATAGAACTTTCCTAATATTGCACTTGTGGCTCCAAGTCATGTAGAGATGGAGTAGTCACATTCCATGCTGAGGAGCATTGCAAACATTGGCCATAGGGATGTACAGAAGTGGAGGAAACATATTCTGCATGCCCCCAACTGGAGGATATATCTTCCACAAAATGGAAACCAGAGGAGACATCTTCCACAAGCTGAAACTGGAGGAGATATCTTCCACATGCCCAAGACTGGGGGAGACATAATGCATATACGCAACACTGAGGAGAAATCTTCCACATGCCCAAAACTGGAGTCCATATCTTCTGTATGTCAAAACCTGGAGGTGACACCTTTGACATGCCCAGTGTGGATGAGACAGCTTTGACATAACCAAAACTGGAGGGAGTCATTGTCTACTTGCCCCAAACAGGAAAAGATGTATTCCACATGCACCAAATAGGAGACATATTCCACATTTCCTAAACGGGAGGAGACATATTCCACATGACTGAAACAGGAGGATATGGGTTCCACATGCCCAAAATTAGAGGAGATATATTCCACATGTCCAAAACAGAGGAGACTGATCCCACATGCCCAAAAGTGGGAGAGACATATTCCATAGGCCCCAAACAGAAGCACATATATTCCATACACTGAAAACTTGAAGATATATTCCACATGTACAAACCAGGAGAAGACATCTTCCACATGCCCAAATTAAAGAAGATGTATTCCACAAGCCCAATATGGGAGGAGACATACCATGCCAAAAACTGGAAGATATATATTCCAAATGCCCAAACAAGGAGGACACATCTTCCATATGTTGAAAGTAGACGAACTATATTCCACATGCCAAAAAAAAGGAGCAGGTATTTTCAACCTGCCCAATATTTAAGACAGATTTCCCATGCCTAAAACAAAAATAGATTAATTCCACATTCTCAATACTGGAGGAGACATCTTCCACGTGCGAAAACTTGGAAAAGAGATCTTCTGTGCACAAAAATGGAGGAAACATATTCCACATGCCCAAATTGGAGGAAATATATTCCACACAAACAAACATAGATCAGGCATTTTCTACATATCCCAAACTTCAGGAGACATATTCCACAGGCACAAAATTGGAGAAGATTTATTCCATATGCTGAAGACAGGAGAAGACATATTCCACATGCACAAAATTAGAGAAGATTTATTCCTCATGCTGAAAACAGGAGAAGACATATTCCACATGCAAAAAACTGGAAGACACATATCCTGTATTACAAACTGGAGGAGATATATCCATATGCACAGGTATTGAGAAGATATCTTCCACATGGTCAAGCTGGAAGACACATATTCCACCAGCACAAACTTGCAGAAGACATATTCCAGTGTCCAAGACTGGAAGAAATGTATCCCACATTAACAAAAATGGATCAGGTGTATCCTCCATGCCCCAAAATGCAGGAGACATATTCCACAAGCACAAAATTGGAGAAGATGTGTTCCATATGCAGAAAACTGAAAGAAACATAATCCACTTGCACAAACCGGGAAAGCACATATGCTGCATTTCCAAAACTGGAGGAGATATATTCCATATGCACAAATATTGAGGAGATATCTTCCACATGGTCAAGCTGGAAGAGACATATTCCACCAGCACAAACTTGCAGAAGACATATTCCAGTGTCCAAAATTGGAGGTAATATATTCCACATTAACAAAAATGGTTCAAGCGTTTTCTCCATGCCCCAAACTGCAGGAGACATATTCCACATGCACAAAATTGAGAAGATGCGTTCCATATGCTGAAAAATGAAAGAAACGTATTCCACATGCACAAACCTGGAAGAGACATATGCTGTATTTCCAAAACTGGAGGAGATACTGTCAGTGAAAAATGATGGGGAAAGACACTCCATATTGAGGAGAAGTGGATGAACACATACTATGTGAAGGAATGCTGGGGAAAAACATTGCATGGTGTGTTTACCTAGAGTACACATACTCCAGGCTGAGGAATACAAGAGACATTTTCTGTTGAGGAAAACTGAATTATCCAATTTTCCTGATAACACGAGCTGGGTGAATCTCCATTCTCAAGTGAATTGGAGAGGATATATAGCAGGCATTGTGCAGTTGAAAAATAGAACTTTCCTAATATTGCACTTGTGGCTCCAAGTCATGTAGAGATGGAGTAGTCACATTCCATGCTGAGGAGCATTGCAAACATTGGCTATAGGGATGTCCAGAAGTGGAGGAAACATATTCTGCATGCCCCCAACTGGAGGATATATCTTCCACAAAATGGAAACCAGAGGAGACATCTTCCACAAGCTGAAACTGGAGGAGATATCTTCCACATGCCCAAGACTGGGGAGACATAATGCATATACGCAACACTGGAGGAGAAATCTTCCACATGCCCAAAACTGGAGTCCATATCTTCTGTATGTCAAAACCTGGAGGTGACACCTTTGACATGCCCAGTGTGGATGAGACAGCTTTGACATAACCAAAACTGGAGGGAGTCATTGTCTACTTGCCCCAAACAGGAAAAGATGTATTCCACATGCACCAAATAGGAGACATATTCCACATTTCCTAAACGGGAGGAGACATATTCCACATGACTGAAACAGGAGGATATGGGTTCCACATGCCCAAAATTAGAGGAGATATATTCCACATGTCCAAAACAGGAGGAGACTGATCCCACATGCCCAAAAAGTGGGAGAGACATATTCCATAGGCCCCAAACAGAAGCACATATATTCCATACACTGAAAACTTGAAGATATATTCCACATGTACAAACCAGGAGAAGACATCTTCCACATGCCCAAATTAAAGAAGATGTATTCCACAAGCCCAATATGGAGGAGACATACCATGCCAAAAACTGGAAGATATATATTCCAAATGCCCAAACAAGGAGGACACATCTTCCATATGTTGAAAGTAGACGAACTATATTCCACATGCCAAAAAAAAGGAGCAGGTATTTTCAACCTGCCCAATATTAAGACAGATTTCCCATGCCTAAAACAAAAATAGATTAATTCCACATTCTCAATACTGGAGGAGACATCTTCCACGTGCGAAAACTTGGAAAAGAGATCTTCTGTGCACAAAAATGGAGGAAACATATTCCACATGCCCAAAATTGGAGGAAATATATTCCACACAAACAAACATAGATCAGGCATTTTCTACATATCCCAAACTTCAGGAGACATATTCCACAGGCACAAAATTGGAGAAGATTTATTCCATATGCTGAAGACAGGAGAAGACATATTCCACATGCACAAAATTAGA
>NW_025959457.1:0-39965 GCF_023159225.1 Perognathus longimembris pacificus | reverse complement strand
GGAGATATTTACTGATAAACAGCTACCTACGCAGCATGTTCATGTCGTTCCTAAATGAGCTTTTATCTCTCTCCCCTCACCACAAATCAGATTCTTCTGAGGAGTTCCCAGTACATTATCCTTTCCCCAGTGTAATTACCTTAACAAGCTCCAGCTGTTTATTCTCAGAAGGTTTACTCCCTGATATACAGCTGCCTACCCCCTTCGTAAGTGTAGGTCATAAATGAGCTTTTTTCTCTGTTCCCTCACCACAATCCAGATTCTTTTGGGGAGTTACCAGTACAGTAACCATACCAGGAAGTACTTAGTTTATTAAGCTACTGCTTTTCTTAATGTCAGTGGAGATATTTACTGATAAACAGCTACCTACGCAGCATGTTCATGTCGTTCCTAAATGAGCTTTTATCTCTCTCCCCTCACCACAAATCAGATTCTTCTGAGGAGTTCCCAGTACATTATCCTTCCCCTGTGTAATTACCTTAACAAGCTCCAGCTGTTTTTACTCTCAGAAAGTTTACTCCCTGATATACAGCTGCCTACCCCTTTGTAAGTGCAGGTCCTAAATGAGCTTTTTTCTCTGTTCCCTCACCAAAATCCAGATTCTTTTGGGGAGTGCCTAGTACAGTAACCATACCAGGAAGTACTTAATTTATTAAGCTACTGCTTTCTTAATCTCAATGGAGATATTTACTGATAAACAGCTACCTACGCAGCATGTTCATGTCGTTCCTAAATGAGCTTTTATCTCTCTCTCCTCACCACAAATCAGATTCTTCTGAGGAGTTCCCAGTACATTATCCTTTCCCCTGTGTAATTACCTTAACAAGCTCCAGCGGTTTTTATTCTCAGAAGCTTTACTCCCTGATATACAGCTGCCTACCCCCTTCGTAAGTTCAGGTCCTAAATGAGGTTTTTTTCTCTGTTCCCCACCACAATGCAGATTCTTTTGGGGAGTTACCAGTACAGTAACCATGACCAGGAAGTATTTAATTTATTAAGCTACTTCTTTTCTTAATCTCAGGGGAGATATTTACTGATAAACAGCTACCTACGCAGCATATTCATGTCGTTCCTAAAAGAGCTTTTATCTCTCTCCCTCAGGACAAATCAGATTCTTCTGAGGAGTTCCCAGTACATTATCCTTTCCCCTGTGTAATTACCATAACAAGCACCAGCTGTTTTTATTCTCAGAAGGTTTACTCCCTGATATACAGAAGCCAACCCCCTTCGTAAGTGCAGGTCCTAAATGAGCTTTTTTCTCTGTTCCCTCACCACAATCTAGATTCTTTTGGGGTGTTACCAGTACAGTAACCATACCAGGAAGTACTTAATTTATTAAGCTACTGCTTTTCTTAATCTCAGTGGAGATATTTACTGATAAACAGCTACCTACGCAGCATGTTCATGTCGTTCCTAAATGAGCTTTTATATCTCTCCCCTCACCACAAATCAGATTCTTCTGAGGAGTTCCCAGTACATTATCCTTTCCCCTGTGTAATTACCTTAACAAGCTCCAGCTGTTTTTATTCTCAGAAGGTTTACTCCCTGATATACAGCTGCCTACCCCCTTCGTAAGTGCAGGTCCTAAATGAACTTTTTTCTCTGTTCCCTCACCACAATCCAGATTCTTTTGGGGAGTTACCAGTACAGTAACCATACCAGGAAGTACTTAATTTATTAAGCTACTGCTTTTCTTAATCTCAGTGGAGATATTTACTGATAAACAGCTACCTACGCAGCATGTTCATGTCGTTCCTAAATGAGCTTTTATCTCTCTCCCCTCACCACAAATCAGATTCTTCTGAGGAGTTCCCAGTACATTATCCTTTCCCCTCTGTAATTACCTCAACAAGCTCCAGCTGTTTTTATTCTCAGAAGGTTTACTCCCTGATATACAGCTACCTACCCCCTTCGTAAGTGCAGGTCCTAAATGAGCTTTTTTCTCTGATCCCTCACCACAATCCAGATTCTTTTGGGCAGTTACCAGTACAGTAACCATACCAGGAAGTACTTAATTTATTAAGCTACTGCTTTTCTTAATCTCAGTGGAGATATTTACTGATAAACAGCTACCTACGCAGCATGTTCATGTCGTTCCTAAATGAGCTTTTATCTCTCTCCCCTCACCACAAATCAGATTCTTCTGAGGAGTTCCCAGTACATTATCCTTTCCCCTGTGTAATTACCTTAACAAGCTCCAGCTGTTTTTATTCTCAGAAGGTTTACTCCCTGATATAGAGCTGCCTACCCCCTTCGTAAGTGCAGGTCCTAAATGAGCTTTTTTCTCTGTTCCCTCACCACAATCCAGATTCTTTTGGGGAGTTACCAGTACAGTAACTATACCAGGAAGTACTTAATTTTTAAGCTACTGCTTTTCTTAATCTCAGTGGAGATATTTACTGATAAACAGCTACCTACGCAGCATGTTCATGTCGTTCCTAAATGAGCTTTTATCTCTCTCCCCTCACAACAAATCAGATTCTTCTGAGGAGTTCCCAGTACATTATCCTTTCCCCTGTGTAATTACCTTAACAAGCTCCAGCTGTTTTTACTCTCAGAAGGTCTACTCCCTGATATACAGCTGCCTACCCCTTCGTAAGTGCAGGTCCTAAATGAGCTTTTTTGTCTGTTCCCTCACCACAATCCAGATTCTTTTGGGGAGTTACCAGTACAGTAACCATACGAGGAAGTACTTAATTTATTAAGCTACTTCTTTTCTTAATCTCAGTGGAGATATTTACTGATAAACAGATACCGACGCAGCATGTTCATGTCGTTCCTAACTGAGCTTTTTTCTCTGTTCCCCTCACCACAATCCAGATTCTTTTGGGGAGTTACCAGTACAGTATCCATACCAGGAAGTACTTAATTTATTAAGCTACTGCTTTTCTTAATCTCAGTGGAGATATTTACTGATAAACAGCTACCTACGCAGCATACTCATGTCGTTCCTAAATGAGCTTTTTTCTCTGTTTTCCTCACCACAATCCAGATTCTTTTGGGAGTTACCAGTACAGGATCCATACCAGGAAGTACTTAATTTATTAAGCTACTGCTTTTCTTAATCTCTGTGGAGATATTTACTGATAAACAGCTAGGTACGCAGCATGTTCATGTCGTTCCTAAATGAGCTTTTATCTCTCTCCCCTCACCACAAATCAGATTCTTCTGAGGAGTTCCCAGTACATTATCCTTTACCCTGTGTAATTACCTTAACAAGCTCCAGCTTTTTTTATTCTCAGAAGGTTTACTCCAGATATACAGCTGCCTACCCCCTTCGTAAATGCAGGTCCTAAATGAGCTTTTTTCTCTGTTCCCTCACCACAATCCAGATTCTTTTGGGGAGTTACCAGTACAGTATCCATACCAGGAAGTACTTAATTTATTAAGCTACTGCTTTTCTTAATCTCAGTGGAGATATTTACTGATAAACAGCTACCTACGCAGCATGTTCTTGTCGTTCCTAAATGAGCTTCTATCTCTCTCCCCTCACCACAAATCAGATTCTTCTGAGGAGTTCCCAGTACATTATCCTTTACCCTGTGTAATTACCTTAACAACCTCCTGCTGTTTTTATTCTCAGAAGGTTTACTCCCTGATATACAGCTGCCTACCCCCTTCGTAAGTGCAGGTAATTAATGAGCTTTTTTCTGTGTTCCCTCAGAACAATACAGATTCTTTTGGGAGTTACCAGTACAGTAACCATACCAGGAAGTACTTAATTTATTAAGCTACTGCTTTTCTTAATCTCAGTGGAGATATTTACTGATAAACAGCTACGTATGCAGCATGTTCATGTCGTTACTAAATGAGCTTTTATCTCTCTCCCTCACCACCAATCAGATTCTTCTGAGGAGTTCCCAGTACATTATCCTTTCCCCTGTGTAATTACCTTAACAAGCTCCAGCTGTTTTTATTCTCAGAAGGTTTACTCCCTTATATACAGCTGCCTACCCCCTTCGTAAGTGCAGGTCCTAAATGAGCTTTTTTATCTGTTCCCTCACCACAATCCAAATTCTTTTGGGGAGTTACCAGTACAGTAACCATACCAGGAAGTACTTAATTTATTAAACTACTGCTTTTCTTAATCTCAGTGGAGATATTTACTGATAATCAGCTACCTACGGAGCATGTTCATGTCGTTCCTAAATGAGCTTTTTTCTCTGTTCCCTCACCACAATCCAGATTCTTTTGGGGAGTTACCAGTACAGTATCCATACCAGGAAGTACTTTTTTTATTAAGCTACTGCTTTTCTTAATCTCAGTGGAGATATCTACTGATAATCAGCTACCTACGCAGCATGTTCATGTCGTTCCTAAATGAGCTTTTATCTCTCTCCACTCACCACAAATCAGATACTTCTGAGGAGTTCCCAGTACATTATCCTTTCCCCTGTGTAATTACCTTAACAAGCTCCAGCTGTTTTTATTCTCAGAAGGTTTACTCCTGATATCCAACTGCCTACCCCCTTCGTAAGTGCATGTCCTAAATGAGCTTTTTTCTCTGTTCCCTCACCACAATCCAGATTCTTTTGGGAGTTACCAGTACTGTAACCATACCAGGAAGTACTTAATTTATTAAGCTACTGCTTTTCTTAATCTCAGTGGAGATATTTACTGATAAACAGCTACCTACGCAGCATGTTCATGTCGTTCCTAAATGAGCTTTTATCTCTCTCCCCTCACCACAAATCAGATTCTTCTGAGGAGTTCCCAGTACATTATCCTTTCCCCTGTGTAATTACCTTAACAAGCTCCAGCTGTTTTTATTCTCAGAAGGTTTACTCCCTGATATACAACTGCCTACCCCCTTCGTAAGTGCAGGTCCTAAATGAGCTTTTTTCTCTGTTCCCTCACCACAATCCAGATTCTTTTGGGGAGTTACCAGTACTGTAACCATACCAGGAAGTACTTAATTTATTAAGCTACTGCTTTTCTTAATCTCAGTGGAGATATTTACTGATAAACAGCTACCTACGCAGCATGTTCATGTCGTTCCTAAATGAGCTTTTATCTCTCTCCCCTCACCACAAATCAGATTCTTCTGAGGAGTTCCCATTACATTATCCTTTCCCCTGTGTAATTACCTTAACAAGCTCCAGCTGTTTTATTCTCAGAAGGTTTACTCCCTGATATACAGCTGCCTACCCCCTTCGTAAGTGCAGGTCCTAAATGAGCTTTTTTCTCTGTTCCCTCACCACAATCCAGATTCTTTTGGGGAGTTACAAGTACAGTATCCATACCAGGAAGTACTTAATTTATTAAGCTACTGCTTTTCTTAAAGTCAGTGGAGATATTTACTGATAAACAGCTACCTACGCAGCATGTTCATGTCGTTCATAAATGAGCTTTTATCTCTCTCCCCTCACCACAAATCAGATTCTTCTGAGGAGTTCCCAGTACTTTATCCTTTCCCCTGTGTAATTACCTTAACAAGCTCCAGCTGTTTTTATTCTCAGAAGGTTTACTCCCTGATATACAGCTGCCTACCCCCTTCGTAAGTGCAGGTCCTAAATGAGCTTTTTTCTCTGTTCCCTCACTGCAGGAAGCCGGCAGCGACGCCATTACAAGATGGCGCCTGCTTCCTGGCAGCCTTAGCAGTAAACAACTCCATAAACGGCAATGCTTAGTGGACTTTCGGGCCCAAACCCCGCGCACGCGCAAGCGAGCTCTAGTCCCAGCCAATCCCGAACCGGTTGCTAGTAACAACCTGCCGCAGACCAATCAGGGAGCGACCCTTGCTCCCCAAGCGTATATAAGCAGGCGTTTTTGGCCTTCGGGGCCCCTCGCTTCAGCTCTCCCTCAACCAAGCAGCTCTTCAATAATGTGCGATTGAGAAGGATCCTCGTGTGGTGGTCGCCTTTCCTCGCTGGACGGGGTTGCCGCCCGCCGCAACTGGTGTCGAAACCCGGGACCCACGCGAGGGGACAAAGAGGATCCAGAACTCAACGCACGAAGAGGTAACTTCCCTCAGGTATGTGGACTGCGGTTCCTGTCTGGTGCTTCTTATTATCCTTCCGCTGTGAGTGCTGGTGGCTGGTGTGTGCTTGCTCTGTTTGCGCTGTGATGGCCTTATGGCGCATGGTACGCTCATGCCTGGAAGATGGACACTCCACAGATCTTATAAAGGAAGGTCAAAGGGCCCTTAGTAAGCACCAGGATAGTCTTTCGGAATCCTCATCAGTAAAGGGGGAAGTGGTTAGGCCTAAGGAAAATAAAAATAAAAATAAGAAAGAAAAGGGAGACCCCATAAGTGTCTGGAGGAGGGACTGCAGCCCTCCGGAAAATCCTCGACCGCGCAGGCGGCGGGGACAAACTCAAAAGGGACAAGGACAAGAACAAGTTGCCCCGTTGTATCCTTCTTTGGAGGATTTAAGATTGATAACTCCTTCTCAGCTCTTAGCATAGAGGTTAGTGAATCAGAGAGCGAGGCCGAGAATGGCCATACCTCGGGCAGCGAGCTGAGCCCAGAAGATGAAGAGGGCTTGGAGGAAGCCGCTGCTAGGTACGAAGAGGACAGATACGGACCTGGTTACCCCCTTGGGGCAAGGTCCCCAGGCAAAAAAACACCCTCTGCCCCCCCGCCTTATGCAGTGTCCGGGCGGAGCAACTTCATAAAGAGAAGAGTGGTCTAGGTTGGCCGCGGCTTTTCCAGTCTTTGAGAACCCAATAACAGATGAAAGGACCTATGAGCCAGTCTCTTATAAACAACTAAGGATCTAATGGAGTCAGTGCGCACATATGGAGTTACAGCCAGTTATACCACTGCTTTATTGCGGCGACTCACGGTTAATGCCATGACGCCCACAGATTGGTTTGAGATTGCGCGCACATGTCTCAGTCACGGGCAGTTCCTTGACTTTAGGTCCATTGTTCAGGACAAGGCACAAATACAATTCAGAAAGAATCTCCAAGAAGGGAGAGCCGAATGGTCGGTGGACATGCTTCTAGGACAGGGAGCTTATGCAGTGGAACAGACCACCTACCCCTTTGAAGTCTACCGCCAGGTAAATGAGATATTTTACAAGGCTTGGCGGGCCTTGCCAAACAAAGGAGAGGTGGCTGGCAACCTTACAAAAGTGATTCAGGCGCCCAATGAACCATTTTCTGATTTTGTGGCATGCATGCTTGAGACGGCGGAGCGTGTACTTGGGAATTTGGATGCTGCCATGCCACTTGTACAACAAATAATCTATGAGCAAAGTACCAAGGAATGTAAAAGAGTGATAACTCCTATAAAGGAAAAGGGCCTTGAGGCATGGTAAAAGCTTGCCGAGAGGTGGGAGGCCCATTGACAAATGCAGGCTTGGCGGCGGCCGTGCTTTCTGCCGCTCGCATGGCTAGGGATAACAAACAGAAGGGCTGCTTTAAGTGTGGCCAATTAGGACACTTTAAGCGGCAATGCCCGAAAATTAACATGGACCGGATCTGGTGATAACGAGATCCAGGGGAGCTGTTTGTGTTTTTCCTCAGGGCCAAGAAGTGCCTCACTGGGTGCCAACGAGATTGACCAGGCCTGTGCAAACGACAGAAGAAACCCATTGCGAAGACGCCATCCACTTGCCCTGTGGTGCAACTGATCCCCCTGCTACTTGCAACAGTGCTGACTGCAGCCCCGATGGCAGCAAAAGAAATGACACTATGGGCTGTGACTAAGGCATGGCCAGTACCTATGCCCTTGCATGCAGATTCTCCCTTCCTCCCCACCTTGTTTTCTGCAGACTGCAACATGGAAGTCCCATGTATTGCTCGTATTTTTACTACTATGCCTAGGAGGCAGTATGGTCTGCCTCTGGTTGGTCTGTCACCTGCGAACCCAAACACGAAGGGACAAGGTTGTAATTTCACAGGCATTAGCCGCCTTGGAGTATGGAGCTTCCCCCCAGATTTGGCTTTCAGCCCTAAAAAGGGACTAAGCCCTCAATTGCACGGCCTTTGCACCCCAGGAAGCTGGTAGCTTCACTTGCACTAGGGATAGGCGTGCATTTGAGCAGAGCAGGATGCCGGGCAATAGCACCGCACTTGGGAGTCCTGGGGTAACAGGCCCCAAGAAGAGCAAGTCTGATTGCACGTGGGTAGATACCCTAGACCCCACCTCTGGAAAAAAGGTATCGGACGGGTCTGGCGTCCGATGAATGGATAACACTCATGGGATAGCCAGTACAATGTTCCAAAATAGCACACAGAGATCAGACCTCTACTCTTACCTGCACGAAAACAAAAAGGGGGAACTGCAGGAAGCCGGCAGCGACGCCATTACAAGATGGCGCCTGCTTCCTGGCAGCCTTAGCAGTAAACAACTCCATAAACGGCAATGCTTAGTGGACTTTCGGGCCCAAACCCCGCGCACGCGCAAGCGAGCTCTAGTCCCAGCCAATCCCGAAGCGGTTGCTAGTAACAATCAGCCGCAGACCAATCAGGGAGCGACCCTTGCTCCCCAAGCGTATATAAGCAGGCGTTTTTGGCCCTCGGGGCCCCTCGCTTCAGCTCTCCCTCAACCAAGCAGCTCTTCAATAAAGTGCGATTGAGAAGGATCCTCGTGTGGTGGTCGTCTTTCTTGCTGGACGAGGTAGCCGCCCGCCGCAACCTCACCACAATCCAGATTCTTTTGGGGAGTTACCAGTACAGTAACCATACCAGGAAGTACTTAATTTATTAAGCTACTGCTTTTCTTAATCTCAGTGGAGATATTTACTGATAAACAGCTACCTACGCAGCATGTTCATGTCGTTCCTAAAGGAGCTTTTATCTCTCTCCCCTCACCACAAATCAGATTCTTCTGAGGCGTTCCCAGTACATTATCCTTTCCCCTGTCTAATTACCTTAACAAGCTCCAGCTGCTTTTATTCTCAGAAGGTTCACTCCCTGATATACAGCTGCCTACCCCCTTCGTATGTGCAGTTCCTAAATGAGCATTTTTCTCTGTTCCCTCACCACAGTCCAGATACTTTTGGGGAGTTACCAGTACGGTAACCATACCAGGAAGTACTTAATTTATTAAGCTACTGCTTTTCTTAATCTCAGTGGAGATATTTACTGATAAACAGCTACGTACACAGCATGTTCATGTCGTTCTTAATTTAGCTTTTAACTCTCTCCCCTCACAACAAATCGGATTCTTCTGAGGAGTTCCCAGTACATTATCCTTTCCCCTGTGTAATTACCTTAACAAGCTCCAGCTGTTTTTATTCTCAGAAGGTTTACTCCCTGATATACAGCTGCCTACCCCCTTCGTAAGTGCAGGTCCTAAATGAGCTTTTTTCTCTGTTCCCTCACCAAAATCCAGATTCTTTTGGGGAGTTACCAGTACAGTAACCATACCAGGAAGTACTTAATTTATTAAGCTACTGCTTTTCTTAATCTCAGTGGAGATATTTACTGATAAAGAGCTACATACGCAGCATGTTCATGTCGTTCCTAAATGAGCTTTTATCTCTCTCCCCTCACCACAAATCAGATTCTTCTGAGGAGTTCCCAGTACATTATCCCTTCCCCAGTGTAATTACCTTAACAAGCTCCAGCTGTTTATTCTCAGAAGGTTTACTCCCTGATATACAGCTGCCTACCCCCTTCGTAAGTGCAGGTCCTAAATGAGCTTTTTTCTCTGTTCCCTCACCACAATCCAGATTCTTTTGGGGAGTTACCAGTACAGTAACCATACCAGGAAGTACTTAGTTTATTAAGCTACTGCTTTTCTTAATGTCAGTGGAGATATTTACTGATAAACAGCTACCTACGCAGCATGTTCATGTCGTTCCTAAATGAGCTTTTATCTCTCTCCCCTCACCACAAATAAGATTCTTCTGAGGAGTTCCCAGTACATTATCCTTCCCCTGTGTAATTACCTTAACAAGCTCCAGCTGTTTTTACTCTCAGAAAGTTTACTCCCTGATATACAGCTGCCTACCCCCTTCGTAAGTGCAGGCCCTAAATGAGCATTTTTCTCTGTTCCCTCACCACAATCCAGATTCTTTTGGGGAGTTACCAGTACAGTAACCATACCAGGAAGTACTTAATTTATTAAGCTACTGCTTTTCTAAATCTCAGTGGAGATATTTACTGATAAACAGCTACCTACCCAGCATGTTCATGTCGTTCCTAAATGAGCTTTATTCTCTGTTCCCTCACCTCAATCCAGATTCTTTTGGGGAGTTACCAGTACAGTATCCATACCAGGAAGTACTTTTTTTATTAAGCTACTGCTTTTCTTAATCTCAGTGGAGATATCTACTGATAAACAGCTACCTACCCAGCATGTTCATGTCGTTCCTAAATGAGCTTTATTCTCTGTTCCCTCACCTCAATCCAGATTCTTTTGGGGAGTTACCAGTACAGTATCCATACCAGGAAGTACTTAATTTATTAAGCTACTGCTTTTCTTAATCTCAGTGGAGATATTTACTGATAAACAGCTACATACGCAGCATGTTCATGTCGTTCCTAAATGAGCTTTTATCTCTCTCCCCTCACCACAAATCAGATTCTTCTGAGGAGTTCCCAGTACATTATCCTTTCCCCAGTGTAATTACCTTAACAAGCTCCAGCTGTTTATTCTCAGAAGGTTTACTCCCTGATATACATCTGCCTACCCCCTTCGTAAGTGCAGGTCCTAAATGAGCTTTTTTCTCTGTTCCCTCACCACAATCCAGATTCTTTTGGGGAGTTACCAGTACAGTAACCATACCAGGAAGTACTTAGTTTATTAAGCTACTGCTTTTCTTAATGTCAGTGGAGATATTTACTGATAAACAGCTACCTACGCAGCATGTTCATGTCGTTCCTAAATGAGCTTTTATCTCTCTCCCCTCAACACAAATCAGATTCTTCTGAGGAGTTCCCAGTACATTATCCTTCCCCTGTGTAATTACCTTAACAAGCTCCAGCTGTTTTTACTCTCAGAAAGTTTACTCCCTGATATACAGCTGCCTACCCCCTTCGTAAGTGCAGGCCCTAAATGAGCTTTTTTCTCTGTTCCCTCACCACAATCCAGATTCTTTTGGGGAGTTACCAGTACAGTAACCATACCAGGAAGTACTTAATTTATTAAGCTACTGCTTTTCTAAATCTCAGTGGAGATATTTACTGATAAACAGCTACCTACCCAGCATGTTCATGTCGTTCCTAAATGAGCTTTATTCTCTGTTCCCTCACCTCAATCCAGATTCTTTTGGGGAGTTACCAGTACAGTATCCATACCAGGAAGTACTTTTTTTATTAAGCTACTGCTTTTCTTAATCTCAGTGGAGATATCTACTGATAAACAGCTACCTACCCAGCATGTTCATGTCGTTCCTAAATGAGCTTTATTCTCTGTTCCCTCACCTCAATCCAGATTCTTTTGGGGAGTTACCAGTACAGTATCCATACCAGGAAGTACTTAATTTATTAAGCTACTGCTTTTCTTAATCTCAGTGGAGATATTTACTGATAAACAGCTACATACGCAGCATGTTCATGTTGTTCCTAAATGAGCTTTTATCTCTCTCCCCTCACCACAAATCAGATTCTTCTGAGGAGTTCCCAGTACATTATCCTTTCCCCAGTGTAATTACCTTAACAAGCTCCAGCTGTTTATTCTCAGAAGGTTTACTCCCTGATATACATCTGCCTACCCCCTTCGTAAGTGCAGGTCCTAAATGAGCTTTTTTCTCTGTTCCCTCACCACAATCCAGATTCTTTTGGGGAGTTACCAGTACAGTAACCATACCAGGAAGTACTTAGTTTATTAAGCTACTGCTTTTCTTAATGTCAGTGGAGATATTTACTGATAAACAGCTACCTACGCAGCATGTTCATGTCGTTCCTAAATGAGCTTTTATCTCTCTCCCCTCAACACAAATCAGATTCTTCTGAGGAGTTCCCAGTACATTATCCTTCCCCTGTGTAATTACCTTAACAAGCTCCAGCTGTTTTTACTCTCAGAAAGTTTACTCCCTGATATACAGCTGCCTACCCCCTTCGTAAGTGCAGGCCCTAAATGAGCTTTTTTCTCTGTTCCCTCACCACAATCCAGATTCTTTTGGGGAGTTACCAGTACAGTAACCATACCAGGAAGTACTTAATTTATTAAGCTACTGCTTTTCTTAATCTCAGTGGAGATATTTACTGATAAACAGCTACCTACGCAGCATGTTCATGTCGTTCCTAAATGAGCTTTTATCTCTCTCCCCTCACCACAAATCAGATTCTTCTGAGGAGTTCCCAGTACATTATCCTTACCCCTGTGTAATTACCTTAACAAGCTCCAGCTGTTTTTATTCTCAAAAGGTTCACTCCCTGATATGCAGCTGCCTACCCCTTTGTAAGTGCAGGTCCTAAATGAGCTTTTTTCTCTGTTCCCTCACCAAAATCCAGATTCTTTTGGGGAGTGCCTAGTACAGTAACCATACCAGGAAGTACTTAATTTATTAAGCTACTGCTTTTCTTAATCTCAATGGAGATATTTACTGATAAACAGCTACCTACGCAGCATGTTCATGTCGTTCCTATATGAGCTTTTATCTCTCTCTCCTCACCACAAATCAGATTCTTCTGAGGAGTTCCCAGTACATTATCCATTCCCCTGTGTAATTACCTTAACAAGCTCCAGCGGTTTTTATTCTCAGAAGGTTTACTCCCTGATATACAGCTGCCTACCCCCTTCGTAAGTTCAGGTCCTAAATGAGGTTTTTTCTCTGTTCCCCACCACAATCCAGATTCTTTTGGGGAGTTACCAGTACAGTAACCATACCAGGAAGTACTTAATTTATTAAGCTACTTCTTTTCTTAATCTCAGTGGAGATATTTACTGATAAACAGCTACCTACGGAGCATGTTCATGTCGTTCCTAAATGAGCTTTTATCTCTCTCCCCTTACCACAAATCAGATTCTTCTGAGGAGTTCCCGGTACATTATCCTTTCCCCTGTGTAATTACCTCAACAAGCTCCAGCTGTTTTTATTCTCAGAAGGTTTACTCCCTGATATACAGCTGCCTACCCCCTTCGTAAGTGCAGGTCTTAAATGAGCTTTTTTCTCTGTTCCCTCACCACAATCCAGATTCTTTTGGGGAGTAACCAGTACAGTAACTATATCAGGAAGTACTTAATTTATTAAGCTACTGCTTTTCTTAATGTCAGTGGAGATATTTACTGATAAACAGCTACCTACGCAGCATGTTCATGTCGTTCCTAAATGAGCTTTTATCTCTCTCCCCTCACCACATATCAGATTCTTCTGAGGAGTTCCCAGTACATTATCCTTTCCCCTGTGTAATTACCTTAACAATCTCCAGCTGTTGTTATTCTCAGAAGGTTTACTCCCTGATATACGGCTGCCTACCCCCTTCGTAAGTGCAGGTCCTAAATGAGCTTTTTTCTCTGTTCCCTCACCACAATCCAGATTCTTTTGGGGAGTTACCAGTACAGTAACCATACCAGGAAGTACTTAATTTATTAAGCTACTGCTTTTCTTAATCTCAGTGGAGATATTTACTGATAAACAGCTACCTACCCAGCATGTTCATGTCGTTCCTAAATGAGCTTTATTCTCTGTTCCCTCACCTCAATCCAGATTCTTTTGGGGAGATACCAGTACAGTATCCATACCAGGAAGTACTTTTTTTATTAAGCTACTGCTTTTCTTAATCTCAGTGGAGATATCTACTGATAAACAGCTACCTACCCAGCATGTTCATGTCGTTCCTAAATGAGCTTTCATCTCTCTCCCCTCACGACAAATCAGATTCTTCTGTGGAGTTCCCAGTACATTATCCTTTCCCCTGTGTAATTACCTTAACAAGCTACAGCTCTTTTTATTCTCAGAAGGTTTACTCCCTGATATACAGCTGCCTACCGCCTTCGTAATTGCAGGTCCTAAATGAGCTTTTTTCTCTGTTCCCTCACCACAATCCAAATTCTTTTGGGGAGTTACTAGTACAGTATCCTTACCAGGAAGTACTTAACTTATTACGCTACTGCTTTTCTTAATCTCAGTGGAGATATTTACTGATAAACAGCTACGTATGCAGCATGTTCATGTCGTTACTAAATGAGCTTTTATCTCTCTCCCCACACCACAAATCAGATTCTTCTGAGGAGTTCCCAGTACATTATCCTTTCCCCTGTGTAATTACCTTAACAAGCTCCAGCTGTTTTTATTCTCAGAAGGTTTACTCCCTTATATACAGCTGCCTACCCCCTTCGTAAGTGCAGGTCCTAAATGAGCTTTTTTATCTGTTCCCTCACCACAATCCAGATTCTTTTGGGGAGTTACCAGTACAGTAACCATACCAGGAAGTACTTAATTTATTAAACTACTGCTTTTCTTAATCTCAGTGGAGATATTTACTGATAATCAGCTACCTACGGAGCATGTTCATGTCGTTCCTAAATGAGCTTTTTTCTCTGTTCCCTCACCACAATCCAGATTCTTTTGGGGAGTTACCAGTACAGTATCCATACCAGGAAGTACTTAATTTATTAAGCTACTGGTTTTCTTAATCTCAGTGGAGATATTTACTGATAAACAGCTACGTATGCAGCATGTTAATGTCGTTCCTAAAAGAGCTTTTATCTCTCTCCACTCACCACAAATCAGATTCTTCTGTGGAGTTCCCAGTACATTATCCTTTCCCCTGTGTAATTACCTTAACAAGCTCCAGCTGTTTTTATTCTCAGAATTTTTACTCCCTGATATACAGCTGCCTACCCCCTTCGTAAGTGCAGGTCCTAAATGAGCTTTTTTCTCTGTTCCCTCACCACAATCCAGATTCTTTTGGGGAGTTACCAGTACAGTAACCATACCAGGAAGTACTTAATTTATTAAGCTACTGCTTTTCTTAATCTCAGTGGAGATATTTACTGATAAACAGCTACCTACGCAGCATGTTCATGTCGTTCCTAAATGAGCTTTTATCTCTCTCCCCTCACCACAAATCAGATTCTTCTGAGGAGTTCCCAGTACATTATCCTTTCCCCTGTGTAATTACCTTAACAAGCTCCAGCTGTTTTTATTCTCAGAAGGTTTACTCCCTGATATACAGCTGCCTACCCCCTTCGTAAGTGCAGGTCCTAAATGAGCATTTTTCTCTGTTCCCTCACCACAATCCAGATTGTTTTGGGGAGTTACCAGTACAGTAACCATACCAGGAATTACTTAATTTATTAAGCTACTGCTTTTCTTAATCTCAGTGGAGATATTTACTGATAAACAGCTACATACGCAGCATGTTCATGTCGTTCCTAAATGAGCTTTTATCTCTCTCCCCTCACCACAAATCAGATTCTTCTGAGGAGTTCCCAGTACATTATCCTTTCCCCAGTGTAATTACCTTAACAAGCTCCAGCTGTTTATTCTCAGAAGGTTTACTCCCTGATATACAGCTGCCTACCCCCTTCGTAAGTGCAGGTCCTAAATGAGCTTTTTTCTCTGTTCCCTCACCACAATCCAGATTCTTTTGGGGAGTTACCAGTACAGTAACCATACCAGGAAGTACTTAGTTTATTAAGCTACTGCTTTTCTTAATGTCAGTGGAGATATTTACTGATAAACAGCTCCCTACGCAGCATGTTCATGTCGTTCCTAAATGAGCTTTTATCTCTCTCCCCTCACCACAAATCAGATTCTTCTGAGGAGTTCCCAGTACATTATCCTTCCCCTGTGTAATTACCTTAACAAGCTCCAGCTGTTTTTACTCTCAGAAAGTTTACTCCCTGATATACAGCTGCCTACCCCTTTGTAAGTGCAGGTCCTAAATGAGCTTTTTTCTCTGTTCCCTCACCAAAATCCAGATTCTTTTGGGGAGTGCCTAGTACAGTAACCATACCAGGAAGTACTTAATTTATTAAGCTACTGCTTTTCTTAATCTCAATGGAGATATTTACTGATAAACAGCTACCTACGCAGCATGTTCATGTCGTTCCTAAATGAGCTTTTATCTCTCTCCCCTCACCACAAATCAGATTCTTCTGAGGAGTTCCCAGTACATTATCCTTTCCCCTGTGTAATTACCTTAACAAGCTCCAGCGGTTTTTATTCTCAGAAGGTTTACTCCCTGATATACAGCTGCCTACCCCCTTCGTAAGTTCAGGTCCTAAATGAGGTTTTTTCTCTGTTCCCCACCACAATCCAGATTCTTTTGGGGAGTTACCAGTACCGTAACCATACCAGGAAGTACTTAATTTATTAAGCTACTTCTTTTCTTAATCTCAGTGGAGATATTTACTGATAAACAGCTACCTACGCAGCATATTCATGTCGTTCCTAAAAGAGCTTTTATCTCTCTCCCCTCACCACAAATCAGATTCTTCTGAGGAGTTCCCAGTACATTATCCTTTCCCCTGTGTAATTACCATAACAAGCACCAGCTGTTTTTATTCTCAGAAGGTTTACTCCCTGATATACAGAAGCCAACCCCCTTCGTAAGTGCAGGTCCTAAATGAGCTTTTTTCTCTGTTCCCTCACCACAATCTAGATTCTTTTGGGGTGTTACCCTGTGTCTCTCGAATTTGGTATTCCCTTTGAATTTCCTACTTCCAATACCAGTAAACACGGTTTCCAATATACTCAGATAAGATTACAGAGATAGTGTAGGTACAAACATAGGAAGGTGATACAAAACATTATCAATAATAGAAACTACACATACACATAGGACGTTGAAAGTAGTTACAACTGTGATATATCTGTTGTTTCCATAGCATGGAGTTCATTTCAATTAGCATCATCTTATGTGTTTCTAAGGGTATAGCTATTGGGCCTTGTGATGCTCTGCTATGGCTTGCCTAAACCTGTACTAATGATTCCCAATAAGGGAGGCCATAGAGTCCATGTTTCTTTGGGTCTGGCTCACTTCACTTAGTATAACTTTTTCCAAGTCCTTCCATTTCCTTACAAATGGAACAATGTCATTCTTTCTGATAGAGGCATAAAATTCCATTGTGTAAATGTACCACATTTTCCTGATCCATTCATCTATGGAGGGGCATCTGGGTTGGTTCCAGCTTCTCGCTATGACAAATTGTGCTGCGATGAACATTGTTGTGCTGGTGGCATTACTGTGATTTTGTTTGTGGGCTTTTGGATAGATACCCAAAAGTGGGGCTGCTGGGTCATAGGGGAGTTCTATATTGAGCCTTCTGAGGAATCTCCATACTGCTTGCCAGAGTGGCTGAACCAGTTTACATTCCCACCAACAATGAAGTAGGGTTCCCTTTTGGCCACATCCCCTCCAACAATTGTTATTATTAGTTTTCTTGATATATGACATTCTTGCTGGGGTGAGATGGAATCTCAATGTTGTTTTGATTTGCATTTCCTTTATGGCCAGTGATGTAGAGCATTTTTTCATATGTCTATTGGCCATTCTCATTTCCTCATTAGAGAAGTTTCTTTGTAAGTCTTTAGCCCACTTGATGAGGGGACTATTGGTTCTTTGCAGTTTTGTTTTGGAAGAAGGTAATTTTTTTAGTTCTGCTTATATTTTAGAGATGAGGCCTTTGTCTGTTGAATGTCCGGTAAAGTTCTTCTCCCAGTCTGTGGGCTTTCTGTTTATCTTGAGAGCTATGTCCTTTGCCGTGCAGAAGCTCTGGAGTTTGATGCAGTCCCATTTGTCCAACCTTTCTTTTATTTGTAGCCTTTCAGGGTCTTTGTTAAGGAAGTTCTGTCCTGTGCCAAGGAGCCCAAGTGTTTCTCCTACTCCTTCCTTTAGTGTCTTCAGGGTGCCTGTTTTTATTTCAAGGTCTTTAATCCATTTGGAATTGATTTTGGTGCAGGGTGATATATAAGGATCTAGTTTTAGTTTGTTGCATGTGTTGAGCCAGTTTTGCCAGCACCACTTGTTAAAGAGGCTATCTTTCTTCCATACTATTGTTTTAGCTCCTTTATCAAAGATTAAGTAGGCATAGTTCTGTGGGTTTAATTCTGGGTCTTCAATTCTGTTCCATTGGTCTTCAGGCCTGTTCCGGTGCCAATACCAAGCTGTTTTTATTACTATAGCTTTATAATACAGCTTGAAGTTGGGTATTGTAATTCCTCCAGCACTGTTCTTTCTGCTTAGGAGTGTTTTTGCTATTCTAGGTCTTTTATTGTTCCATATGAATTTCTGGATTGCTTCCTCTATTTCATTAAAGAATGGTGTTGGGATATTAATGGGTATTGCATTGAATTTGTAGATAGCCTTTGGCAATATTGCCATTTTGATTACATTAATCCTCCCAATCCAGGAGCATGGGAGGTTTTTCCATTTTCTTAGTTCTGACATAATTTCATTTTTCAAGCTTTTAAAGTTCTCTTCAAAGAGGTCTTTCACTTCTTTGGTTAAGGTTATTCCTAGGTATTTTATGTTTTTGGGGGCTATTGCAAAAGGAGTTGCTTTCCTGATTTCAGCCTCGGTCTTCGGGTTGTTAGCATAGAGAAAGGCCGTTGATTTTTGAAGGTTTATTTTATATCCTGCAACTTTGCCAAAGTTTTGTATCAGCTCTAGTAGCTTGGGGGTAGAGTCTATGGGATTCTTTAGGTATAGGATCATGTCATCTGCGAAGAGAGAAAGTTTAACTTCATCTTTTCCTATTTGGATCCCCTTTATATTCTCTTCTTGCCTAATTGCTCTGGCTAGGAATTCTAGTACTATGTTGAAGAGCAGGGGAGAGAGTGGACATCCCTGCCTTGTTCTTGATTTTAAAGGGAATGGCTTTAGTTTTTCACCATTTAGAGTTATGCTTGCTGTTGGTTTGTCATAAACTGCCTTGATTATATTCAGGAATGTTCCCTGGAATCCCAGTATTTCCAAGGCTTTTAGCATAAATGGGTGCTGGATTTTATCGAACGCTTTTTCCGCATCCAGCGATAAAACCATGTGGTTCTTTACCTTGCTCCGGTTGATGTGGTGGATTACATTAATTGACTTGCGTATATTAAACCAGCTTTGCATCCCTGGGATGAATCCAGTTTGATCGTGGTGTATGATTTTTTTGATGACCTGTTGAAGTCGATTGGCCAGAATTTTGTTGAGAATTTTTGCATCTATGTTCATCAGGGAGATTGGTCTGTAGTCCTCTTTCCGTGATGAGTCTCTGCCTGGTTTTGGGATGAGGGTTATACTGGCTTCATAAGATGAGTCTGGCAGTGAACGTTCTCTTTCAATTTCATTGAAGAGTTTGAGAAATATTGGAGTGAGTTCTGTTTTGAAGGCCTTGTAGAGTTCTGCGGTGAATCCATCTGGACCTGGGCTTTTCTTGGATGGGAGATCATTTATTGCTGTTTCTATTTCAATACTGGATATGGGTCTGTTTAGAAGGTTTAAGTCTTCATAGTTGAGTTTGGGGGTATCAATTTTTTCTAGGAAATCATCCATTTCTTCCAAGTTCTCGAATTTGTTGGCATAAAGGTTTGCAAAATAGTCCCTTATTATTTTCTGAATTTCGGTTATTTCTGTGGTGATGCTACCTGTTTCATCTCTTATCTTGTTTATTTGAGTGTGCTGCCTTCGTTCTTTGGTCAGGTTTGCCAGGGGTCTGTCTATCTTGTTGATTTTTTCAAAGAACCAACTCTTTGTTTTGTTGATTCTTTCGATGGTTTTTTTCGTCTCTAATTGATTTAATTCTGATTTGATTTTAATTATTTGCTTCCGTCTATTGACTTGGGGTTTGGCTTGCTGTTCTCTCTCCAGAAAATTGAGGTGCTTCCTTAAATTACTGAGTTGCTGTTTCTCCAGTTTGTTGATGTATGTACTCAGAGATATAAATTTTCCTCTGAGTACTGCCTTTGCTGTGTCCCAAAGGAGCTGGTACTTTGTGCCCTCAACTTGGTTGAAGTCCATAAATATTTGAATTTCTGTTTTAATTTCTTCAATGATCCACTGATGGTTCAGCAGTGTGTTCTTTAGTCTCCATGAATTGTGGGATTTTCTGTGGTGGCTGAATGAGTTGAGCTCTAATTTTATTCCATTGTGGTCTGAAAGAATGCAGGGAATGATTTTGATACTTCTGAATTTGTACAGATTTTCTTTGTGCCCTAAGATGTGATCTATTTTGGAGAATGTTCCGTGTGCTGCCGAAAAGAATGTGTATTCTGTCCTTGCTGGGTGGAATATTCTGTAGATGTCGATTAAGTCTAGTTGGTCTATGCAACTGTTTAGTTCTCTGGTTTCTTTGTTCAGTTTTTGGCGTGTTGATCTGTCCAGAGGTGATAGTGGAGTGTTAAAGTCCCCCACTATCATTGTGTTTGGGTCTATGAATGTTTTTAGAGCAAGTAGTGTTTGTTTGATGAAGTTGGGTGCTCCTGCATTTGGCGTGTAGATATTTAGGATGGTTAGTTCTTCCTGTTGGAGAGATCCTTTTACTAGAATGTAGTAACCTTCTTTGTATCTTCTTACCTTTTTTTAATTTGAAGTCAATTTTTTCTGATACTAGGATTGCAACTCCAGCCTGCTTATGGGGGCCATTTGCTTGATAGATTTGTTTCCAGCCTTTCACTTTTAGAAGATGTTTGCTTTTGCTGGATAGATGTGTCTCTTGGAGGCAGCAGAAAGATGGATCTTGATTTTTGATCCAAGTTATGAGCCTATGTCGTTTGATTGGAGAATTAAGTCCATTAATGTTGACAGTTAGGATTGAGAGGTGATCGTTTGTTCCTTTCATTATCACTGTCTTGTTTAAAACTGTGTCTTCCCATTTCTTGATCTAGTGTTTACTAATTAGGGTTCATTTCTATGTCTGTGTTGGGATCTTGATTATTTTCCCTGTATAGTAAATCTTTAAGGATTTTGTGTAAAGCTGGTTTGGTGGAGATATATTGTTTCAGTTTTTCCTTATTGTGGAAGACTTTTATTTGACCTTCGGCTATGAAGGAGAGTTTGGCTGGGTACAGAATTCTTGGTTGGTAGTTATTTTTATTTAGAGTTTGGTATACTTCATTCCAGGCTCTCCTTGCTTTCATGGTCTCTGCTGAGAAGTCTGGGGTAATTCTGATTGCTTTTCCTTTATATGTGATTGTTTTCTTTGCCCTAACAGCTTTGAGTATTTTTTCCTTGCACTCTGCTGAAGCTGTTTTGATCACAATGTGTCGGTGGGAAGTCCTATTCTGGTCTGGTCTATTTGGGGTTCTAAATGCTTCTTGTATCTGTATAGGCCTTTCCTTCTGGATGTTTGGGAAGTTCTCAGCTAATATTCTGTTAAATAGGTTGCCTATCCCATTAACCTCTTTCTCCAAGTTTTCCTCAATACCTATTATCCTTAAATTGGGCTTCCTGATTGTGTCTTGAATCTCCTGTAGCGATCTGTTTTGTTGCTTGGACTGGATTTGTATTGATTTTTGATCTTTCTCCATAGAATCTAAGGAATCTTCAGCTCCTGAGATTCGATCCTCTGCTTCAGTTAGTCGGGACTGTAGGCTAGCTACTTGATTTCGAATCTCTTTTCCTTCTGACTGGTATTTCCTGATGATTTCCATGTCATTTCTTAGGTCCTGTATGGACTTCTTTACTTCATTAACTTCATTACTTTGGTTTTGAGTGTTGTCTCTCAAATCTTTAAGTTGGGTAGCTATCTTTTCATTTGACGCTTGAAGCTCACTTATCTTTCTATTTGTGGATGCCATGAAATTCTCCATTAATTTTTGCTTTGCTTCCTCACGCTCTAACATAATTGACTGAAGTGATTCAAACTTTTCATTTATCATGTTTATCAGTAAACTTTGTAGAGCATTTTGGGGGTTTTCTTCTATGTTTTTGATTGACTGCTCTGCTTCCTGCTTGTTTTGGGTGGGGGATAAGACTTCATTATTTGCCATCTTTCTTGTGTTTCTTCTGCCCATTTTAATTGGGAATGCCAGTCTACCAGCACCTGTGAGCACTGTTTAAGACCCAAAGCAGCCCTTACCAAGCACTGTTGTGTAAATCTTACAATTTCACAATTATATACAGATAACTTGTATACCTGTCCATAAAGTTAGATTTGGTGTTCCTAAAGAATACAATTTCAATATAACATCTGATCCTGGGCCCTGTATTCAGTAGTTACTTATTTACTGTTACAACCTTATACGCAATTCTTATTTTTATATTAAGTTCTTTTAGGACTGGCTTTCTCTATGAACCCCTTTGATTCACTCGTATTAAGCTGGGATATCCTCTATCCAATAACCAGGAGTCGATGGAGCCTGGAGGTCCAGGCAGTAAGTCAGGGGGGTAAGTTGGAGGTAGTAAAGAGAATAGAGTAAAGTGTATTGGGGGGTGGTGGTGATTTTGGTTTAGTTTCAGTGACGTGGAAATGTGGAGAAGAGTAGAATCAGTAGAAAGCACATTGATAAAATGACAGACACTGGAGAGTTAGCAGAAAAGGGTGTAGGTGTTATTTATAGGAAAGTAATTTTTAAAGGAAGAGGACGCAACGAGAGAAATGAAGTAAAAATACTGGAAGACAGATGCACAAAACAGAGCAAAATTATTTAACAAGGAAGCATACGTAAATAAAAAGGAAAATAACAGAAAAGGGACAACCCAAGCAAATAAACAAACAAAAAAAAACTTGATAAAACAAACCAGTAAAAATGGAAAACAAACAAAAAAAAAACAAAAAAAAAACAGCCAATGATGTTTCAGGTGTGAAAAAAATTAAAAAGAAAATTTAAAAGAAAAGTTAAAAAAAATGTTTGAAAAGAAAAAGAAACCAGTCTCTGGTTTCTCTGCAATGGACTGCAGTCTATTTTCCTGATTGGCTGGTTTGACTTGATTTCAGTTGGCAAGGGGTGGATCTGTTCTGACCTTCTCCCCTGTTGGTGCAATCGTGGGTCTCTGAGGTTCGCACAGCTTGCAGGGAGGCCTTGGGCGTCCTCTGTCGATGGGGACGTGGGCAGTCACAGGAAATGTGGCTCCTCTGTCTGCTGTGGGGCCGTTGCCTTTGATGCCTGGACTTGACTAGACTGTGAACTCTGCAGAGCGTGGCGCCTCTGGGCTGTTTTGCTCCACTAAGAGTTGCTTGCCTGAGGGAGGCGGCCTCTTTGGCATAGGTAGCTATGGAATGCAGCTCCGTTTTGGGCTGGGAATTAGCTTCCTCAGTGACGGGACCGTATAGCTGTCCCCGGAACTGTTTGTTCCTCCTTCTGTTGTTTCCGTGCCCCTGGTAGCTGCTCGCAGCTTTTGCTTTAAGTTTAGAAGTTCTGGCCTGGAGGGCGGGGCATCTCTGTATAATCCCCGGACTCGCCTCCCATAGGGCAGGGGGCGTTCTTCTGGGCGGAGCTGGTTCTCACTGATTCCACCCCTCCTGCCCGTTTCAAAGATGGCTTTTTTGACCTCGCTTTCCCCAGGCCCGCTTCAGTTCCAGTCTGGTCTGACCCTATGCCAGTGGCAAAGATGGCGCTTTGCTCTGGCGGTGGGGACAGGGATGCCTTCCAGAAGCTGGACTGTGGGCACAAGTGAGGATAACTTTTGGGGTGCTCACACTGTCTCTGCGATGTCAGGTCCTCCGTGCTCGGCTGCCGTCTGGAGTATTTCTCGCTTTAGCTGCGCAGAGTGCGGGGGGCTGTGCCCGGCACTGTGCCGGAGCCGGCGCTGGCGCCGCGGCGGGACCCAGCCCGAAGCTCAAAACTGTGTTTTCAGACCAGCAAAGTCGATTTTTCCTTCCTGGTCACAATCCCTATACTGTTAGAACTTACTTTGGCTGTCTTTCTCGGAGAAACACTTTCTATGAGGTGAGAAACTATGATATCGGAGGGAGATCTGCAGGGCTCAGCCGCTCCTCCGCCGTCTTCACCGGAAGTGCCAAAATGAGCTTTTATCTCTCTCCCCTCACCACAAACCAGATTCTTCTGAGGAGTTCCCAGTACATTATCCTTTCCCCTGTGTAATTACCTTAACAAGCTCCAGCTGTTTTTATTCTCAGAAGGTTTACTCCCTGATATACACCTGCCTAACCCCTTCGTAAGTGCAGGTCCTAAATGAGCTTTTTTCTCTGTTCCCTCACCACAATCCAGATTCTTTTGGGGAGTTACCAGTACAGTAACCATACCAGGAAGTACTTAATTTATTAAGCTACTGCTTTTCTTAATCTCAGTGGAGATATTTACTGATAAACAGCTACCTACGCAGCATGTTAATGTCGTTCCTAAAAGAGCTTTTATCTCTCTCCCCTCACCACAAATCAGATTCTTCTGAGGAGTTCCCAGTACATTATCCTTTCCCCTGTGTAATTACCTTAACAAGCTCCAGCTGTTTTTATTCTCAGAAGGTTTACTCCCTGATATACAGCTGCCTACCCCCTTCGTAAGTGCAGGTCCTAAATGAGCTTTTTTCTCTGTTCCCTCACCACAATCCAGATTCATTTGCGGAGTTACCAGTACAGTAACCATACCAGGAAGTACTTAATTTATTAAGCTACTGCTTTTCTTAATCTCAGTGGAGATATTTACTGATAAACAGCTACCTACACAGCATGTTCATGTCGTTCCTAAATGAGCTTTTATCTCTCTCCCCTCACCACAAATCAGATTCTTCTGAGGAGTTCCCAATACATTATCCTTTCCCCTGTGTAATTACCTTAACAAGCTCCAGCTGTTTTTATTCTCAGAAGGTTTACTCCCTGATATACAGCTGCCTACCCCCTTCGTAAGTGCAGGTCCTAAATGAGCTTTTTTCTCTGTTCCCTCACCACAATCCAGATTCTTTTGGGGAGTTACCAGTACAGTAACCATACCAGGAAGTACTTAATTTATTAACCTACTGCTTTTCTTAATCTCAGTGGAGATATTTACTGATAAACAGCTACCTACGCAGCATGTTCATGTCGTTCTTAAATGAGCTTTTATCTCTCTCCCCTCACCACAAATCAGATTCTTCTGAGGAGTTCCCAGTACATTATCCTTTCCCCTGTGTAATTACCTTAACAAGCTCCAGCTGTTTTTATTCTCAGAAGTTTTAATCCCTGATATACAGCTGCCTACCCCCTTCGTAAGTGCAGGTCCTAAATGAGCTTTTTTCTCTGTTTCCTCACCACAATACAGATTCTTTTGGGGAGTTACCAGTACAGTAACCATACCAGGACGTACTTAATTTATTAAGCTACTGCTTTTCTTAATCTCAGTGGAGATATTTACTGATAAACAGCTACCTACACAGCATGTTCATGTCGTTCCTAAATGAGCTTTTATCTCTCTCCCCTCACCACAAATCAGATTCTTCTGAGGAGTTCCCAATACATTATCCTTTCCCCTGTATAATTACCTTAACAAGCTCCAGCTGTTTTTATTCTCAGAAGGTTTACTCCCTGATATACAGCTGCCTACCCCCTTCGTAAGTGCAGGTCCAAAATGAGCTTTATTCTCTGTTCCCTCACCACAATCCAGATTCTTTTGGGGAGTTACCAGTACAGTAACCATACCAGGAAGTACTTAATTTATTAAGCTACTGCGTTTCTTAATCTCAGTGGAGATATTCATTGATAAAAAGCTACCTACGCAGCATGTTCATGTCGTTCCTAAGTGAGCTTTTATCACTCTCCCTTCACCACAAGACAGATTCTTCTGAGGAGTTCCCAGTACATTATCCGTTCCCGTGTGTAATTACCTTAACAAGCTCCAGCTGTTTTTATTCTCAGAAGGTTTACTCCCTGATATAGAGCTGCCTACCCCCTTCGTAAGTGCAGGTCCTAAATGAGCTTTTTTCTCTGTTCCCTCACCACAATCCAGATTCTTTTGGGGAGTTACCAGTACAGTAACCATACCAGGAAGTACTTAATTTATTAATCTACTGCTTTTCTTAATCTCAGTGGAGATATTTACTGATAAACAGCTACCTACGCAGCATGTTCATGTCGTTCCTAAATGAGCTTTTATCTCTCTCCCCTCACCACAAATCAGATTCTTCTGACGAGTTCCCAGTATATTATCCTTTCCCCTGTGTAATTACCTTAACAAGCTCCAGCTGTTTTTATTCTCAGAAGGTTTACTCCCTGATATACAGCTGCCTACCTCCTTCGTAAGTGCAGGTCCTAAATGAGATTTTTTCTCTGTTCCCTCACCACAATCCAGATTCTTTTGGGGAGTTACCAGTACAGTAACCATACCAGGAAGTACTTAATTTATTAAGCTACTGCTTTTCTTAATCTCAGTGGAGATATTTACTGATAAACAGCTACCTACGCAGCATGTTAATGTCGTTCCTAAAAGAGCTTTTATCTCTCTCACCTCACCACAAATCAGATTCTTCTGAGGAGTTCCCAGTACATTATCCTTTCCCCTGTGTAATTACCTTAACAAGCTCCAGCTGTTTTTATTCTCAGAAGGTTTACTCCCTGATATACAGCTGCCTACCCCCTTCGTAAGTGCAGGTCCTAAATGAGCTTTTTTCTCTATTCCCTCACCACAATCCAGATTCTTTTGGGGAGTTACCAGTACAGTAACCATACAAGGAAGTACTTAACTTTTTAAGCTACTGCTTTTCTTAATCTCACTGGAGATATTTACTGATAAACAGCTACCTACGTAGCATGTTCATGTCGTTCCTAAATGTGCTTTTATCTCTCTCCCCTCACCACAAATCAGATTCTTCTGAGGAGTTCCCGGTACATTGTCCTTTCCCCTGTGTAATTACCTTAACAAGCTCCAGCTGTTTTTATTCTCAGAAGGTTTACTCCCTGATATACAGCTGCCTGCCCCCTTCGTAAGTGCAGGTCCTAAATGAGCTTTTTTCTCTGTTCCCTCACCACAGTCCAGATTCTTTTGGGGAGTTACCAGTACAGTAACCATACCAGGAAGTACTTAATTTATTAAGCTACTGCTTTTCTTAATCTCAGTGGAGATATTTACTGATAAACAGCTACCTACGCAGCATGTTCATGTCGTTCCTAAATGAGCTTTTATCTCTCTCCCCTCACCACAAATCAGATTCTTCTGAGGAGTTCCCAGTACATTATCCTTTCCCCTCTGTAATTACCTCAACAAGCTCCAGCTGTTTTTATTCTCAGAAGGTTTACTCCCTGATATACAGCTGCCTACCCCCTTCGTAAGTGCAGGTCCTAAAAGAGCTTTTTTCTCTGATCCCTCACCACAATCCAGATTCTTTTGGGCAGTTACCAGTACAGTAACCATACCAGGAAGTACTTAATTTATTAAGCTACTGCTTTTCTTAATCTCAGTGGAGATATTTACTGATAAACAGCTACCTACGCAGCATGTTCATGTCGTTCCTAAATGAGCTTTTATCTCTCTCCCCTCACCACAAATCAGATTCTTCTGAGGAGTTCCCAGTACATTATCCTTTCCCCTCTGTAATTACCTTAACAAGCTCCAGCTGTTTTTATTCTCAGAAGGTTTACTCCCTGATATACAGCTGCCTACCCCCTTCGTAAGTGCATGTACTAAATGAGCTTTTTTCTCTGTTCCCTCACCACAATCCAGATTCTTTTGGGGAGTTACCAGTACAGTAACTATACCAGGAACTACTTAATTTTTAAGCTACTGCTTTTCTTAATCTCAGTGGAGATATTTACTGATAAACAGCTACCTACGCAGCATGTTCATGTCGTTCCTAAATGAGCTTTTATCTCTCTCCCCTCACCACAAATCAGATTCTTCTGAGGAGTTCCCAGTACATTATCCTTTCCCCTGTGTAATTACCTTAACAAGCTCCAGCTGTTTTTACTCTCAGAAGGTTTACTCCCTGATATACAGCTGCCTACCCCTTCGTAAGTGCAGGTCCTAAATGAGCTTTTTTGTATGTTCCCTCACCACAATCCAGATTCTTTTGGGGAGTTACCAGTACAGTATCCACACCAGGAAGTACTTGATTTATTAAGCTACTGCTTTTCTTAATCTCAGTGGAGATATTTACTGATAAACAGCTACCTACGCAGCATGTTCATTTCGTTCCTAAATGAGCTTTTATCTCTCTCCCCTCACCACAATTCAGATTCTTCTGAGGAGTTCCCAGTACATTATCCTTTCCCCTGTGTAATTACCTTAACAAGCTCCAGCTGTTTTTATTCTCAGAAGGTTTACTCCCTGATATACAGCTGCCTACCCCCTTCGTAAGTGCAGGTCATAAATGAGCTTTTTTCTCTGTTCCCTCACCACAATCCAGATTCTTGTGGGGAGTTACCAGTACAGTAACCATACCAGGAAGTACTTAATTTATTAAGCTACTGCTTTTCTTAATCTCTGTGGAGATATTTACTGATAAACAGCTACCTATGCAGCATGTTCATATCGTTCCTAAATGAGCTTTTTGTTTTGTTTTTTTTTGTTTTTTGTTTTTTTTTTTCTCAAATTTTTATCATCAAACTGACGTACAGAGAGTTTACAGTATCATACGTTGGGCATTGGATACATTTCTTGTACTGTTTGTTGCCTTGTCCCTCATGCCCCCCTCCCTTCCGCCCTTTCCCTCCCTCCCCCAGGTGTTCAGTTCACTTACACCAAACAGTTTTGCAAGTATTGCTTTTGTAGTTATTTCTCTTTTTTTACCCTGTGTCTCTCGAATTTGGTATTCCCTTTGAATTTCCTACTTCCAATACCAGTAAACACGGTTTCCAATATACTCAGATAAGATTACAGAGATAGTGTAGGTACAAACATAGGAAGGTGATACAAAACATTATCAATAATAGAAACTACACATACACATAGGACGTTGAAAGTAGTTACAACTGTGATATATCAGTTGTTTCCATAGCATGGAGTTCATTTCAATTAGCATCATCTTATGTGTTTCTAAGGGTATAGCTATTGGGCCTTGTGATGCTCTGCTATGGCTTGCCTAAACCTGTACTAATGATTCCCAATAAGGGAGGCCATAGAGTCCATGTTTCTTTGGGTCTGGCTCACTTCACTTAGTATAACTTTTTCCAAGTCCTTCCATTTCCTTACAAATGGAACAATGTCATTCTTTCTGATAGAGGCATAAAATTCCATTGTGTAAATGTACCACATTTTCCTGATCCATTCATCTATGGAGGGGCATCTGGGTTGGTTCCAGCTTCTCGCTATGACAAATTGTGCTGCGATGAACATTGTTGTGCTGGTGGCATTACTGTGATTTTGTTTGTGGGCTTTTGGATAGATACCCAAAAGTGGGGCTGCTGGGTCATAGGGGAGTTCTATATTGAGCCTTCTGAGGAATCTCCATACTGCTTGCCAGAGTGGCTGAACCAGTTTACATTCCCACCAACAATGAAGTAGGGTTCCCTTTTGGCCACATCCCCTCCAACAATTGTTATTATTAGTTTTCTTGATATATGACATTCTTGCTGGGGTGAGATGGAATCTCAATGTTGTTTTGATTTGCATTTCCTTTATGGCCAGTGATGTAGAGCATTTTTTCATATGTCTATTGGCCATTCTCATTTCCTCATTAGAGAAGTTTCTTTGTAAGTCTTTAGCCCACTTGATGAGGGGACTATTGGTTCTTTGCAGTTTTGTTTTGGAAGAAGGTAATTTTTTTAGTTCTGCATATATTTTAGAGATGAGGCCTTTGTCTGTTGAATGTCCGGTAAAGATCTTCTCCCAGTCTGTGGGCTTTCTGTTTATCTTGAGAGCTATGTCCTTTGCCGTGCAGAAGCTCTGGAGTTTGATGCAGTCCCATTTGTCCAACCTTTCTTTGATTTGTAGCCTTTCAGGGTCTTTGTTAAGGAAGTTCTGTCCTGTGCCAAGGAGCCCAAGTGTTTCTCCTACTCCTTCCTTTAGTGTCTTCAGGGTGCCTGTTTTGATTTCAAGGTCTTTAATCCATTTGGAATTGATTTTGGTGCAGGGTGATATATAAGGATCTAGTTTTAGTTTGTTGCATATGTTGAGCCAGTTTTGCCAGCACCACTTGTTAAAGAGGCTATCTTTCTTCCATACTATTGTTTTAGCTCCTTTATCAAAGATTAAGTAGGCATAGTTCTGTGGGTTTAATTCTGGGTCTTCAATTCTGTTCCATTGGTCTTCAGGCCTGTTCCGGTGCCAATACCAAGCTGTTTTTATTACTATAGCTTTATAATACAGCTTGAAGTTGGGTATTGTAATTCCTCCAGCACTGTTCTTTCTGCTTAGGAGTGTTTTTGCTATTCTAGGTCTTTTATTGTTCCATATGAATTTCTGGATTGCTTCCTCTATTTCATTAAAGAATGGTGTTGGGATATTAATGGGTATTGCATTGAATTTGTAGATAGCCTTTGGCAATATTGCCATTTTGATTACATTAATCCTCCCAATCCAGGAGCATGGGAGGTTTTTCCATTTTCTTAGTTCTGACATAATTTCATTTTTCAAGCTTTTAAAGTTCTCTTCAAAGAGGTCTTTCACTTCTTTGGTTAAGGTTATTCCTAGGTATTTTATGTTTTTGGGGGCTATTGCAAAAGGAGTTGCTTTCCTGATTTCAGCCTCGGTCTTCGGGTTGTTAGCATAGAGAAAGGCCGTTGATTTTTGAAGGTTTATTTTATATCCTGCAACTTTGCCAAAGTTTTGTATCAGCTCTAGTAGCTTGGGGGTAGAGTCTATGGGATTCTTTAGGTATAGGATCATGTCATCTGCGAAGAGAGAAAGTTTAACTTCATCTTTTCCTATTTGGATCCCCTTTATATTCTCTTCTTGCCTAATTGCTCTGGCTAGGAATTCTAGTACTATGTTGAAGAGCAGGGGAGAGAGTGGACATCCCTGCCTTGTTCCTGATTTTAAAGGGAATGGCTTTAGTTTTTCACCATTTAGAGTTATGCTTGCTGTTGGTTTGTCATAAACTGCCTTGATTATATTCAGGAATGTTCCCTGGAATCCCAGTATTTCCAGGGCTTTTAGCATAAATGGGTGCTGGATTTTATCGAACGCTTTTTCCGCATCCAGCGATAAAACCATGTGGTTCTTTACCTTGCTCCGGTTGATGTGGTGGATTACATTAATTGACTTGCGTATATTAAACCAGCTTTGCATCCCTGGGATGAATCCAGTTTGATCGTGGTGTATGATTTTTTTGATGACCTGTTGAAGTCGATTGGCCAGAATTTTGTTGAGAATTTTTGCATCTATGTTCATCAGGGAGATTGGTCTGTAGTCCTCTTTCCGTGATGAGTCTCTGCCTGGTTTTGGGATGAGGGTTATACTGGCTTCATAAAATGAGTCTGGCAGTGAACGTTCTCTTTCAATTTCATTGAAGAGTTTGAGAAATATTGGAGTGAGTTCTGTTTTGAAGGCCTTGTAGAGTTCTGCGGTGAATCCATCTGGACCTGGGCTTTTCTTGGATGGGAGATCATTTATTGCTGTTTCTATTTCAATACTGGATATGGGTCTGTTTAGAAGGTTTAAGTCTTCATAGTTGAGTTTGGGGGTATCAATTTTTTCTAGGAAATCATCCATTTCTTCCAAGTTCTCGAATTTGTTGGCATAAAGGTTTGCAAAATAGTCCCTTATTATTTTCTGAATTTCGGTTATTTCTGTGGTGATGCTACCTGTTTCATCTCTTATCTTGTTTATTTGAGTGTGCTGCCTTCGTTCTTTGGTCAGGTTTGCCAGGGGTCTGTCTATCTTGTTGATTTTTTCAAAGAACCAACTCTTTGTTTTGTTGATTCTTTCGATGGTTTTTTTCGTCTCTAATTGATTTAATTCTGATTTGATTTTAATTATTTGCTTCCGTCTATTGACTTGGGGTTTGGCTTGCTGTTCTCTCTCCAGAAAATTGAGGTGCTTCCTTAAATTACTGAGTTGCTGTTTCTCCAGTTTGTTGATGTATGTACTCAGAGATATAAATTTTCCTCTGAGTACTGCCTTTGCTGTGTCCCAAAGGAGCTGGTACTTTGTGCCCTCAACTTGGTTGAAGTCCATAAACATTTGAATTTCTGTTTTAATTTCTTCAATGATCCACTGATGGTTCAGCAGTGTGTTCTTTAGTCTCCATGAATTGTGGGATTTTCTGTGGTGGCTGAATGAGTTGAGCTCTAATTTTATTCCATTGTGGTCTGAAAGAATGCAGGGAATGATTTTGATACTTCTGAATTTGTACAGATTTTCTTTGTGCCCTAAGATGTGATCTATTTTGGAGAATGTTCCGTGTGCTGCCGAAAAGAATGTGTATTCTGTCCTTGCTGGGTGGAATATTCTGTAGATGTCGATTAAGTCTAGTTGGTCTATGCAACTGTTTAGTTCTCTGGTTTCTTTGTTCAGTTTTTGGCGTGTTGATCTGTCCAGAGGTGATAGTGGAGTGTTAAAGTCCCCCACTATCATTGTGTTTGGGTCTATGAATGTTTTTAGAGCAAGTAGTGTTTGTTTGATGAAGTTGGGTGCTCCTGCATTTGGCGTGTAGATATTTAGGATGGTTAGTTCTTCCTGTTGGAGAGATCCTTTTACTAGAATGTAGTAACCTTCTTTGTATCTTCTTACCTTTTTTTAATTTGAAGTCAATTTTTTCTGATACTAGGATTGCAACTCCAGCCTGCTTATGGGGGCCATTTGCTTGATAGATTTGTTTCCAGCCTTTCACTTTTAGAAGATGTTTGCTTTTGCTGGATAGATGTGTCTCTTGGAGGCAGCAGAAAGATGGATCTTGATTTTTGATCCAAGTTATGAGCCTATGTCGTTTGATTGGAGAATTAAGTCCATTAATGTTGACAGTTAGGATTGAGAGGTGATCGTTTGTTCCTTTCATTATCACTGTCTTGTTTAAAACTGTGTCTTCCCATTTCTTGATCTAGTGTTTACTAATTAGGGTTCATTTCTATGTCTGTGTTGGGATCTTGATTATTTTCCCTGTATAGTACATCTTTAAGGATTTTGTGTAAAGCTGGTTTGGTGGAGATATATTGTTTCAGTTTTTCCTTATTGTGGAAGACTTTTATTTGACCTTCGGCTATGAAGGAGAGTTTGGCTGGGTACAGAATTCTTGGTTGGTAGTTATTTTTATTTAGAGTTTGGTATACTTCATTCCAGGCTCTCCTTGCTTTCATGGTCTCTGCTGAGAAGTCTGGGGTAATTCTGATTGCTTTTCCTTTATATGTGATTGTTTTCTTTGCCCTAACAGCTTTGAGTATTTTTTCCTTGCACTCTGCTGAAGCTGTTTTGATCACAATGTGTCGGTGGGAAGTCCTATTCTGGTCTGGTCTATTTGGGGTTCTAAATGCTTCTTGTATCTGTATAGGCCTTTCCTTCTGGATGTTTGGGAAGTTCTCAGCTAATATTCTGTTAAATAGGTTGCCTATCCCATTAACCTCTTTCTCCAAGTTTTCCTCAATACCTATTATCCTTAAATTGGGCTTCCTGATTGTGTCTTGAATCTCCTGTAGCGATCTGTTTTGTTGCTTGGACTGGATTTGTATTGATTTTTGATCTTTCTCCATAGAATCTAAGGAATCTTCAGCTCCTGAGATTCGATCCTCTGCTTCAGTTAGTCGGGACTGTAGGCTAGCTACTTGATTTCGAATCTCTTTTCCTTCTGACTGGTATTTCCTGATGATTTCCATGTCATTTCTTAGGTCCTGTATGGACTTCTTTACTTCATTAACTTCATTACTTTGGTTTTGAGTGTTGTCTCTCAAATCTTTAAGTTGGGTAGCTATCTTTTCATTTGACGCTTGAAGCTCACTTATCTTTCTATTTGTGGATGCCATGAAATTCTCCATTAATTTTTGCTTTGCTTCCTCACGCTCTAACATAATTGACTGAAGTGATTCAAACTTTTCATTTATCATGTTTATCAGTAAACTTTGTAGAGCATTTTGGGGGTTTTCTTCTATGTTTTTGATTGACTGCTCTGCTTCCTGCTTGTTTTGGGTGGGGGATAAGACTTCATTATTTGCCATCTTTCTTGTGTTTCTTCTGCCCATTTTAATTGGGAATGCCAGTCTACCAGCACCTGTGAGCACTGTTTAAGACCCAAAGCAGCCCTTACCAAGCACTGTTGTGTAAATCTTACAATTTCACAATTATATACAGATAACTTGTATACCTGTCCATAAAGTTAGATTTGGTGTTCCTAAAGAATACAATTTCAATATAACATCTGATCCTGGGCCCTGTATTCAGTAGTTACTTATTTACTGTTACAACCTTATACGCAATTCTTATTTTTATATTAAGTTCTTTTAGGACTGGCTTTCTCTATGAACCCCTTTGATTCACTCGTATTAAGCTGGGATATCCTCTATCCAATAACCAGGAGTCGATGGAGCCTGGAGGTCCAGGCAGTAAGTCAGGGGGGTAAGTTGGAGGTAGTAAAGAGAATAGAGTAAAGTGTATTGGGGGGTGGTGGTGATTTTGGTTTAGTTTCAGTGACGTGGAAATGTGGAGAAGAGTAGAATCAGTAGAAAGCACATTGATAAAATGACAGACACTGGAGAGTTAGCAGAAAAGGGTGTAGGTGTTATTTATAGGAAAGTAATTTTTAAAGGAAGAGGACGCAACGAGAGAAATGAAGTAAAAATACTGGAAGACAGATGCACAAAACAGAGCAAAATTATTTAACAAGGAAGCATACGTAAATAAAAAGGAAAATAACAGAAAAGGGACAACCCAAGCAAATAAACAAACAAAAAAAAACTTGATAAAACAAACCAGTAAAAATGGAAAACAAACAAAAAAAAAACAAAAAAAAAACAGCCAATGATGTTTCAGGTGTGAAAAAAATTAAAAAGAAAATTTAAAAGAAAAGTTAAAAAAAATGTTTGAAAAGAAAAAGAAACCAGTCTCTGGTTTCTCTGCAATGGACTGCAGTCTATTTTCCTGATTGGCTGGTTTGACTTGATTTCAGTTGGCAAGGGGTGGATCTGTTCTGACCTTCTCCCCTGTTGGTGCAATCGTGGGTCTCTGAGGTTCGCACAGCTTGCAGGGAGGCCTTGGGCGTCCTCTGTCGATGGGGACGTGGGCAGTCACAGGAAATGTGGCTCCTCTGTCTGCTGTGGGGCCGTTGCCTTTGATGCCTGGACTTGACTAGACTGTGAACTCTGCAGAGCGTGGCGCCTCTGGGCTGTTTTGCTCCACTAAGAGTTGCTTGCCTGAGGGAGGCGGCCTCTTTGGCATAGGTAGCTATGGAATGCAGCTCCGTTTTGGGCTGGGAATTAGCTTCCTCAGTGACGGGACCGTATAGCTGTCCCCGGAACTGTTTGTTCCTCCTTCTGTTGTTTCCGTGCCCCTGGTAGCTGCTCGCAGCTTTTGCTTTAAGTTTAGAAGTTCTGGCCTGGAGGGCGGGGCATCTCTGTATAATCCCCGGACTCGCCTCCCATAGGGCAGGGGGCGTTCTTCTGGGCGGAGCTGGTTCTCACTGATTCCACCCCTCCTGCCCGTTTCAAAGATGGCTTTTTTGACCTCGCTTTCCCCAGGCCCGCTTCAGTTCCAGTCTGGTCTGACCCTATGCCAGTGGCAAAGATGGCGCTTTGCTCTGGCGGTGGGGACAGGGATGCCTTCCAGAAGCTGGACTGTGGGCACTGGTGAGGATAACTTTTGGGGTGCTCACACTGTCTCTGCGATGTCAGGTCCTCCGTGCTCGGCTGCCGTCTGGAGTATTTCTCGCTTTAGCTGCGCAGAGTGCGGGGGGCTGTGCCCGGCACTGTGCCGGAGCCGGCGCTGGCGCCGCGGCGGGACCCAGCCCGAAGCTCAAAACTGTGTTTTCAGACCAGCAAAGTCGATTTTTCCTTCCTGGTCACAATCCCTATACTGTTAGAACTTACTTTGGCTGTCTTTCTCGGAGAAACACTTTCTATGAGGTGAGAAACTATGATATCGGAGGGAGATCTGCAGGGCTCAGCCGCTCCTCCGCCGTCTTCACCGGAAGTGCCAAAATGAGCTTTTATCTCTCTCCCCTCACCACAAACCAGATTCTTCTGAGGAGTTCCCAGTACATTATCCTTTCCCCTGTGTAATTACCTTAACAAGCTCCAGCTGTTTTTATTCTCAGAAGGTTTACTCCCTGATATACACCTGCCTAACCCCTTCGTAAGTGCAGGTCCTAAATGAGCTTTTTTCTCTGTTCCCTCACCACAATCCAGATTCTTTTGGGAGTTACCAGTACAGTAACCATACCAGGAAGTACTTAATTTATTAAGCTACTGCTTTTCTTAATCTCAGTGGAGATATTTACTGATAAACAGCTACCTACGCAGCATGTTATGTCGTTCCTAAAAGAGCTTTTATCTCTCTCCCCTCACCACAAATCAGATTCTTCTGAGGAGTTCCCAGTACATTATCCTTTCCCCTGTGTAATTACCTTAACAAGCTCCAGCTGTTTTTATTCTCAGAAGGTTTACTCCCTGATATACAGCTGCCTACCCCCTTCGTAAGTGCAGGTCCTAAATGAGCTTTTTTCTCTGTTCCCTCACCACAATCCAGATTCATTTGCGGAGTTACCAGTACAGTAACCATACCAGGAAGTACTTAATTTATTAAGCTACTGCTTTTCTTAATCTCAGTGGAGATATTTACTGATAAACAGCTACCTACACAGCATGTTCATGTCGTTCCTAAATGAGCTTTTATCTCTCTCCCCTCACCACAAATCAGATTCTTCTGAGGAGTTCCCAATACATTATCCTTTCCCCTGTGTAATTACCTTAACAAGCTCCAGCTGTTTTTATTCTCAGAAGGTTTACTCCCTGATATACAGCTGCCTACCCCCTTCGTAAGTGCAGGTCCTAAATGAGCTTTTTTCTCTGTTCCCTCACCACAATCCAGATTCTTTTGGGGAGTTACCAGTACAGTAACCATACCAGGAAGTACTTAATTTATTAACCTACTGCTTTTCTTAATCTCAGTGGAGATATTTACTGATAAACAGCTACCTACGCAGCATGTTCATGTCGTTCTTAAATGAGCTTTTATCTCTCTCCCCTCACCACAAATCAGATTCTTCTGAGGAGTTCCCAGTACATTATCCTTTCCCCTGTGTAATTACCTTAACAAGCTCCAGCTGTTTTTATTCTCAGAAGTTTTAATCCCTGATATACAGCTGCCTACCCCCTTCGTAAGTGCAGGTCCTAAATGAGCTTTTTTCTCTGTTTCCTCACCACAATACAGATTCTTTTGGGGAGTTACCAGTACAGTAACCATACCAGGACGTACTTAATTTATTAAGCTACTGCTTTTCTTAATCTCAGTGGAGATATTTACTGATAAACAGCTACCTACACAGCATGTTCATGTCGTTCCTAAATGAGCTTTTATCTCTCTCCCCTCACCACAAATCAGATTCTTCTGAGGAGTTCCCAATACATTATCCTTTCCCCTGTATAATTACCTTAACAAGCTCCAGCTGTTTTTATTCTCAGAAGGTTTACTCCCTGATATACAGCTGCCTACCCCCTTCGTAAGTGCAGGTCCAAAATGAGCTTTATTCTCTGTTCCCTCACCACAATCCAGATTCTTTTGGGAGTTACCAGTACAGTAACCATACCAGGAAGTACTTAATTTATTAAGCTACTGCGTTTCTTAATCTCAGTGGAGATATTCATTGATAAAAAGCTACCTACGCAGCATGTTCATGTCGTTCCTAAGTGAGCTTTTATCACTCTCCCTTCACCACAAGACAGATTCTTCTGAGGAGTTCCCAGTACATTATCCGTTCCCGTGTGTAATTACCTTAACAAGCTCCAGCTGTTTTTATTCTCAGAAGGTTTACTCCCTGATATAGAGCTGCCTACCCCCTTCGTAAGTGCAGGTCCTAAATGAGCTTTTTTCTCTGTTCCCTCACCACAATCCAGATTCTTTTGGGGAGTTACCAGTACAGTAACCATACCAGGAAGTACTTAATTTATTAATCTACTGCTTTTCTTAATCTCAGTGGAGATATTTACTGATAAACAGCTACCTACGCAGCATGTTCATGTCGTTCCTAAATGAGCTTTTATCTCTCTCCCCTCACCACAAATCAGATTCTTCTGACGAGTTCCCAGTATATTATCCTTTCCCCTGTGTAATTACCTTAACAAGCTCCAGCTGTTTTTATTCTCAGAAGGTTTACTCCCTGATATACAGCTGCCTACCTCCTTCGTAAGTGCAGGTCCTAAATGAGCTTTTTTCTCTGTTCCCTCACCACAATCCAGATTCTTTTGGGGAGTTACCAGTACAGTAACCATACCAGGAAGTACTTAATTTATTAAGCTACTGCTTTTCTTAATCTCAGTGGAGATATTTACTGATAAACAGCTACCTACGCAGCATGTTAATGTCGTTCCTAAAAGAGCTTTTATCTCTCTCACCTCACCACAAATCAGATTCTTCTGAGGAGTTCCCAGTACATTATCCTTTCCCCTGTGTAATTACCTTAACAAGCTCCAGCTGTTTTTATTCTCAGAAGGTTTACTCCCTGATATACAGCTGCCTACCCCCTTCGTAAGTGCAGGTCCTAAATGAGCTTTTTTCTCTATTCCCTCACCACAATCCAGATTCTTTTGGGGAGTTACCAGTACAGTAACCATACAAGGAAGTACTTAACTTTTTAAGCTACTGCTTTTCTTAATCTCACTGGAGATATTTACTGATAAACAGCTACCTACGTAGCATGTTCATGTCGTTCCTAAATGTGCTTTTATCTCTCTCCCCTCACCACAAATCAGATTCTTCTGAGGAGTTCCCGGTACATTGTCCTTTCCCCTGTGTAATTACCTTAACAAGCTCCAGCTGTTTTTATTCTCAGAAGGTTTACTCCCTGATATACAGCTGCCTGCCCCCTTCGTAAGTGCAGGTCCTAAATGAGCTTTTTTCTCTGTTCCCTCACCACAGTCCAGATTCTTTTGGGGAGTTACCAGTACAGTAACCATACAGGAAGTACTTAATTTATTAAGCTACTGCTTTTCTTAATCTCAGTGGAGATATTTACTGATAAACAGCTACCTACGCAGCATGTTCATGTCGTTCCTAAATGAGCTTTTATCTCTCTCCCCTCACCACAAATAAGATTCTTCTGAGGAGTTCCCAGTACATTATCCTTTCCCCTCTGTAATTACCTCAACAAGCTCCAGCTGTTTTTATTCTCAGAAGGTTTACTCCCTGATATACAGCTGCCTACCCCCTTCGTAAGTGCAGGTCCTAAAAGAGCTTTTTTCTCTGATCCCTCACCACAATCCAGATTCTTTTGGGCAGTTACCAGTACAGTAACCATACCAGGAAGTACTTAATTTATTAAGCTACTGCTTTTCTTAATCTCAGTGGAGATATTTACTGATAAACAGCTACCTACGCAGCATGTTCATGTCGTTCCTAAATGAGCTTTTATCTCTCTCCCCTCACCACAAATCAGATTCTTCTGAGGAGTTCCCAGTACATTATCCTTTCCCCTCTGTAATTACCTTAACAAGCTCCAGCTGTTTTTATTCTCAGAAGGTTTACTCCCTGATATACAGCTGCCTACCCCCTTCGTAAGTGCATGTACTAAATGAGCTTTTTTCTCTGTTCCCTCACCACAATCCAGATTCTTTTGGGGAGTTACCAGTACAGTAACTATACCAGGAACTACTTAATTTTTAAGCTACTGCTTTTCTTAATCTCAGTGGAGATATTTACTGATAAACAGCTACCTACGCAGCATGTTCATGTCGTTCCTAAATGAGCTTTTATCTCTCTCCCCTCACCACAAATCAGATTCTTCTGAGGAGTTCCCAGTACATTATCCTTTCCCCTGTGTAATTACCTTAACAAGCTCCAGCTGTTTTTACTCTCAGAAGGTTTACTCCCTGATATACAGCTGCCTACCCCTTCGTAAGTGCAGGTCCTAAATGAGCTTTTTTGTATGTTCCCTCACCACAATCCAGATTCTTTTGGGGAGTTACCAGTACAGTATCCACACCAGGAAGTACTTGATTTATTAAGCTACTGCTTTTCTTAATCTCAGTGGAGATATTTACTGATAAACAGCTACCTACGCAGCATGTTCATTTCGTTCCTAAATGAGCTTTTATCTCTCTCCCCTCACCACAATTCAGATTCTTCTGAGGAGTTCCCAGTACATTATCCTTTCCCCTGTGTAATTACCTTAACAAGCTCCAGCTGTTTTTATTCTCAGAAGGTTTACTCCCTGATATACAGCTGCCTACCCCCTTCGTAAGTGCA
>NW_025959456.1:0-36656 GCF_023159225.1 Perognathus longimembris pacificus | reverse complement strand
AAATTAAGTACTTCCTGGTATGGTTACTGTACTGGTAACTCCCCAAAAGAATCTGGATTGTGGTGAGGGAACAGAGAAAAAAGCTCATTTAGGACCTGCACTTAGAAGGGGGTAGGCAGCTGTATATCAGGGAGTAAACCTTCTGAGAATAAAAACAGCTGGAGCTTGTTAAGGTAATTACACAGGGGAAAGGATAATGTACTGGGAACTCCTCAGAAGAATCTGATTTGTGGTGAGGGGAGAGAGATAAAAGCTCATTTAGGAACGACATGAACATGCTGCGTAGGTAGCTGTTTATCAGTAAATATCTCCACTGAGATTAAGAAAAGCAGTAGCTTAATAAATTAGTACTTCCTGGTATGGTTACTGTACTGGTAACTCCCCAAAAGAATCTGGATTGTGGTGAGGGAACAGAGAAAAAAGCTCATTTAGGACCTGCCTTTCGAAGGGGGTAGGCAGCTGTATATCAGGGAGTAAACCTTCTGAGAATAAAAACAGCTGGAGCTTGTTAAGGTAATTACACAGGGGAAAGGATAATTACTGGGAACTCCTCAGAAGAATCTGATTTGTGGTGAGGGGAGAGAGATAAAAGCTCATTTAGGAACGACATGAACATGCTGCGTAGGTAGCTGTTTATCAGTAAATATCTCCACTGAGATTAAGAAAAGCAGTAGCTTAATAAATTAAGTACTTCCTGGTATGGTTACTGTACTGGTAACTCCCCAAAAGAATCTGGATTGTGGTGAGGGAACAGAGAAAAAAGCTCATTTAGACCTGCACTTACGAAGGGGGTAGGCAGCTGTATATCAGGGAGTAAACCTTCTGAGAATAAAAACAGCTGGAGCTTGTTAAGGTAATTACACAGGGGAAAGGATAATGTACTGGGAACAATCCTCAGAAGAATCTGATTTGTGGTGAGGGGAGAGAGATAAAAGCTCATTTAGGAACGACATGAACATGCTGCGTAGGTAGCTGTTTATCAGTAAATATCTCCACTGAGATTAAGAAAAGCAGTAGCTTAATAAATTAAGTACTTCCTGGTATGGTTACTGTACTGGTAACTCCCCAAAAGAATCTGGATTGTGGTGAGGGAACAGAGAAAAAAGCTCATTTAGGACCTGCACTTCGAAGGGGGTAGGCAGCTGTATATCAGGGAGTAAACCTTCTGAGAATAAAAACAGCTGGAGCTTGTTAAGGTAATTACACAGGGGAAAGGATAATGTACTGGGAACTCCTCAGAAGAATCTGATTTGTGGTGAGGGGAGAGAGATAAAAGCTCATTTAGGAACGACATGAACATGCTGCGTAGGTAGCTGTTTATCAGTAAATATCTCCACTGAGATTAAGAAAAGCAGTAGCTTAATAAATTAAGTACTTCCTGGTATGGTTATTGTACTGGTAACTCCCGATTAGAATCTGGATTGTGGTGAGGGAACAGAGAAAAAAGCTCATTTAGGACCTGCACTTACGAAGGGGGTAGGCAGCTGTATATCAGGGAGTAAACCTTCTGAGAATAAAAACAGCTGGAGCTTGTTAAGGTAATTACACAGGGGAAAGGATAATGTACTGGGAACTCCTCAGAAGAATCTGATTTGTGGTGAGGGGAGAGAGATAAAAGCTCATTTAGGAACGACATGAACATGCTGCTAGGTAGCTGTTTATCAGTAAATATCTCCACTGAGATTAAGAAAAGCAGTAGCTTAATAAATTAAGTACTTCCTGGTATGGTTACTGTACTGGTAACTCCCCAAAAGAATCTGGATTGTGGTGAGGGAACAGAGAAAAAAGCTCATTTAGGACCTGCACTTACGAAGGGGGTAGGCAGCTGTATATCAGGGAGTAAACCTTCTGAGAATAAAAACAGCTGGAGCTTGTTAAGGTAATTACACAGGGGAAAGGATAATGTACTGGGAACTCCTCAGAAGAATCTGATTTGTGGTGAGGGGAGAGAGATAAAAGCTCATTTAGGAACGACATGAACATGCTGCGTAGGTAGCTGTTTATCAGTAAATATCTCCACTGAGATTAAGAAAAGCAGTAGCTTAATAAATTAAGTACTTCCTGGTATGGTTACTGTACTGGTAACTCCCCAAAAGAATCTGGATTGTGGTGAGGGAACAGAGAAAAAAGCTCATTTAGGACCTGCACTTACGAAGGGGGTAGGCAGCTGTATATCAGGGAGTAAACCTTCTGAGAATAAAAACAGCTGGAGCTTGTTAAGGTAATTACACAGGGGAAAGGATAATGTACTGGGAACTCCTCAGAAGAATCTGATTTGTGGTGAGGGGAGAGAGATAAAAGCTCATTTAGGAACGACATGAACATGCTGCGTAGGTAGCTGTTTATCAGTAAATATCTCCACTGAGATTAAGAAAAGCAGTAGCTTAATAAATTAAGTACTTCCTGGTATGGTTACTGTACTGGTAACTCCCCAAAAGAATCTGGATTGTGGTGAGGGAACAGAGAAAAAAGCTCATTTAGGACCTGCACTTATGAAGGGGGTAGGCAGCTGTATATCAGGGAGTAAACCTTCTGAGAATAAAACAGCTGGAGCTTGTTAAGGTAATTACACAGGGGAAAGGATAAAGTACTGGGAACTCCTCAGAAGAATCTGATTTGTGGTGAGGGGAGAGAGATAAAAGCTCATTTAGGAACGACATGAACATGCTGCGTAGGTAGCTGTTTATCAGTAAATATCTCCACTGAGATTAAGAAAAGCAGTAGCTTAATAAATTAAGTACTTCCTGGTATGGTTACTGTACTGGTAACTCCCCAAAAGAATCTGGATTGTGGTGAGGGAACAGAGAAAAAAGCTCATTTAGGACCTGCACTTACGAAGGGGGTAGGCAGCTGTATATCAGGGAGTAAAGCTTCTGAGAATAAAAACAGCTGGAGCTTGTTAAGGTAATTACACAGGGGAAAGGATAATGTACTGGGAACTCCTCAGAAGAATCTGATTTGTGGTGAGGGGAGAGAGATAAAAGCTCATTTAGGAACGACATGAACATGCTGCGTAGGTAGCTGTTTATCAGTAAATATCTCCACTGAGATTAAGAAAAGCAGTAGCTTAATAAATTAAGTACTTCCTGGTATGGTTACTGTACTGGTAACTCCCCAAAGAATCTGGATTGTGGTGAGGGAACAGAGAAAAAAGCTCATTTAGGACCTGCACTTCGAAGGGGGTAGGCAGCTGTATATCAGGGAGTAAACCTTCTGAGAATAAAAACAGCTGGAGCTTGTTAAGGTAATTACACAGGGGAAAGGATAATGTACTGGGAACTCCTCAGAAGAATCTGATTTGTGGTGAGGGGAGAGAGATAAAAGCTCATTTAGGAACGACATGAACATGCTGCGTAGGTAGCTGTTTATCAGTAAATATCTCCACTGAGATTAAGAAAAGCAGTAGCTTAATAAATTAAGTACTTCCTGGTATGGTTACTGTACTGGTAACTCCCCAAAAGAATCTGGATTGTGGTGAGGGAACAGAGAAAAAAGCTCATTTAGGACCTGCACTTACGAAGGGGGTAGGCAGCTGTATATCAGGGAGTAAACCTTCTGAGAATAAAAACAGCTGGAGCTTGTTAAGGTAATTACACAGGGGAAAGGATAATGTACTGGGAACTCCTCAGAAGAATCTGATTTGTGGTGAGGGGAGAGAGATAAAAGCTCATTTAGGAACGACATGAACATGCTGCGTATGTAGCTGTTTATCAGTAAATATCTCCACTGAGATTAAGAAAAGCAGTAGCTTAATAAATTAAGTACTTCCTGGTATGGTTACTGTACTGGTAACTCCCCAAAAGAATCTGGATTGTGGTGAGGGAACAGAGAAAAAAGCTCATTTAGGACCTGCACTTACGAAGGGGGTAGGCAGCTGTATATCAGGGAGTAAACCTTCTGAGAATAAAAACAGCTGGAGCTTGTTAAGGTAATTACACAGGGGAAAGGTTAATGTACTGGGAACTCCTCAGAAGAATCTGATTTGTGGTGAGGGGAGAGAGATAAAAGCTCATTTAGGAACGACATGAACATGCTGCGTAGGTAGCTGTTTATCAGTAAATATCTCCACTGAGATTAAGAAAATCAGTAGCTTAATAAATTAAGTACTTCCTGGTATGGTTACTGTACTGGTAACTCCCCAAAAGATCTGGATTGTGGTGAGGGAACAGAGAAAAAAGCTCATTTAGGACCTGCACTTACGAAGGGGGTAGGCAGCTGTATATCAGGGAGTAAACCTTCTGAGAATAAAAACAGCTGGAGCTTGTTAAGGTAATTACACAGGGGAAAGGATAATGTACTGGGAACTCCTCAGAAGAATCTGATTTGTGGTGAGGGGAGAGAGATAAAAGCTCATTTAGGAACGACATGAACATGCTGCGTAGGTAGCTGTTTATCAGTAAATATCTCCACTGAGATTAAGAAAAGCAGTAGCTTAATAAATTAAGTACTTCCTGGTATGGTTACTGTACTGGTAACTCCCCAAAAGAATCTGGATTGTGGTGAGGGAACAGAGAAAAAAGCTCATTTAGGACCTGCACTTCGAAGGGGGTAGGCAGCTGTATATCAGGGAGTAAACCTTCTGAGAATAAAAACAGCTGGAGCTTGTTAAGGTAATTACACAGGGGAAAGGATAATGTACTGGGAACTCCTCAGAAGAATCTGATTTGTGGTGAGGGGAGAGAGATAAAAGCTCATTTAGGAACGACATGAACATGCTGCGTAGGTAGCTGTTTATCAGTAAATATCTCCACTGAGATTAAGAAAAGCAGTAGCTTAATAAATTAAGTACTTCCTGGTATGGTTACTGTACTGGTAACTCCCCAAAAGAGTCTGGATTGTGGTGAGGGAACAGAGATAAAAGCTCATTTAGGACCTGCACTTATGAATGGGGTAGGCAGCAGTATATCAGGGAGTAAACCTTCTGAAAATAAAAGCAGCTGGAGCTTGTAAAGGTAATTACACAGGGGAAAGGATAATGAACTGGGAACTCCTCAGAAGAATCTGATTTGTGGTGAGGGGAGAGAGATAAAAGCTCATTTAGGAACGACATGAACATGCTGCGTAGGTAGCTGTTTATCAGTAAATATCTCCACTGAGATTAAGAAAAGCAGTAGCTTAATAAATTAAGTACTTCCTGGTATGGTTACTGTACTGGTAACTCCCCAAAAGAATCTGGATTGTGGTAAGGGAACAGAGAAAAAAGCTCATTTAGGACCTGCACTTATGAAGGGGGTATCAGCAGTATATCAGGGAGTAAACCTTCTGAGACTAAAAACAGCTGGAGCTTGTTAAGGTAATTACACAGGGGAAATTATAAAGTACTGGGAACTCCTCAGAAGAATCTGATTTATGGTGAGGGGAGAGAGATAAAAGCTCATTTAGGAACGACATGAACATGCTGCGTAGGTAGCTGTTTATCAGTAAATATCTCCACTGAGATTAAGAAAAGCAGTAGCTTAATAAATTAAGTACTTCCTGGTATGGTTACTGTACTGGTAACTCCCCAAAAGAGTCTGGATTGTGGTGAGGGAACAGAGATAAAAGCTCATTTAGGACCTGCACTTATGAATGGGGTAGGCAGCAGTATATCAGGGAGTAAACCTTCTGAGAATAAAAGCAGCTGGAGCTTGTTAAGGTAATTACACAGGGGAAAGGATAATGAACTGGGAACTCCTCAGAAGAATCTGATTTGTGGTGAGGGGAGAGAGATAAAAGCTCATTTAGGAACGACATGAACATGCTGCGTAGGTAGCTGTTTATCAGTAAATATCTCCACTGAGATTAAGAAAAGCAGTAGCTTAATAAATTAAGTACTTCCTGGTATGGTTACTGTACTGGTAACTCCCCAGAAGAATCTGGATTGTGCTGAGGGAACAGAGAAAAAAGCTCATTAAGTCCTGCACTTACGAAGGGGGTAGTCAGCTGTATATCATGGAGTAAACCTTCTGAGAATAAAAACAGCTGGAGCTTGTTAAGGTAATTACACAGGGGAAAGGATAATGTACTGGGAACTCCTCAGAAGAATCTGATTTGTGGTGAGGGGAGAGAGATAAAAGCTCATTTAGGAACGACATGAACATGCTGCGTAGGTAGCTGTTTATCAGTAAATATCTCCACTGAGATTAAGAAAAGCAGTAGCTTAATAAATTAAGTACTTCCTGGTATGGTTATTGTACTGGTAACTCCCGATTAGAACTGGATTGTGGTAAGGGAACAGAGAAAAAAGCTCATTTAGGACCTGCACTGATGAAGGGGGTATCAGCAGTATATCAGGGAGTAAACCTTCTGACACTAAAAACAGCAGGAGCTTGTTAAGGTAATTACACAGAGGAAATTATAAAGTACTGGGAACTCCTCAGAAGAATCAGATTTGTGGTGACGGGAGAGAGATAAAAGCTCATTTAGGAACGACATGAACATGCTGCCTAGGTAGCTGTTTATCAGTAAATATCTCCACTGAGATTAAGAAAAGCAGTAGCTTAATAAATTAAGTACTTCCTGGTATGGTTACTGTACTGGTAACTCCCCAAAAGAATCTGGATTGTGGTGAGGGTAGAGAGAAAAAAGCTCATTTAGGACCTGCACTTACGAAGGGGGTAGCCAGCTGTATATCAGGGAGTAAACCTTCTGAGAATAAAAACAGCTGGAGCTTGTTAAGGTAATTACACAGGGGAAAGGATAATGTACTGGGAACTCCTCAGAAGAATCTGATTTGTGGTGAGGGGAGAGAGATAAAAGCTCATTTAGTAACGACATAAACATGCTGCGTAGGTAGCTGTTTATCACTAAATATCTCCACTGAGATTAAGAAAAGCAGTAGCTTAATAAATTAAGTACTTCCTGGTATGGTTACTGTACTGGTAACTCCCCAAAAGAATCTGGATTGTGGTGAGGGAACAGAGAAAAAAGCTCATTTAGGACCTGCACATACGAAGGGGGTAGGCAGCTGTTTATCAGGGAGTAAACCTTCTGAGAATAAAAACAGCTGGAGCTTGTTAAGGTAATTACACATGGGAAAGGATAATGTACTGGGAACTCCTCAGAAGAATCTGATTTGTGGTGAGGGGAGAGAGATAAAAGCTCATTTAGGAACGACATGAACATGCTGCGTAGGTAGCTGTTTATCAGTAAATATCTCCACTGAGATTAAGAAAAGCAGTAGCTTAATAAATTAAGTACTTCCTGGTATGGTTACTGTACTGGTAACTCCCCAAAAGAATCTGGATTGTGGTAAGGGAACAGAGAAAAAAGCTCATTTAGGACCTGCACTTATGAAGGGGGTATCAGCAGTATATCAGGGAGTAAACCTTCTGAGACTAAAAACAGCTGGAGCTTGTTAAGGTAATTACACAGGGGAAATTATAAAGTACTGGGAACTCCTCAGAAGAATCTGATTTGTGGTGAGGGGAGAGAGATAAAAGCTCATTTAGGAACGACATGAACATGCTGCGTAGGTAGCTGTTTATCAGTAAATATCTCCACTGAGATTAAGAAAAGCAGTAGCTTAATAAATTAAGTACTTCCTGGTATGGTTACTGTACTGGTAACTCCCCAAAAGAATCTGGATTGTGGTGAGGGAACAGAGAAAAAAGCTCATTTAGGACCTGCACTTACGAAGGGGGTAGGCAGCTGTATATCAGGGAGTAAAGCTTCTGAGAATAAAAACAGCTGGAGCTTGTTAAGGTAATTACACAGGGGAAAGGATAATGTACTGGGAACTCCTCAGAAGAATCTGATTTGTGGTGAGGGGAGAGAGATAAAAGCTCATTTAGGAACGACATGAACATGCTGCGTAGGTAGCTGTTTATCAGTAAATATCTCCACTGAGATTAAGAAAAGCAGTAGCTTAATAAATTATGTGCTTCCTGGTATGGTTACTGTACTGGTAACTCCCCAAAGAATCTGGATTGTGGTGAGGAAACAGAGAAAAAAGCTCATTTAGGACCTGCCCTTTCGAAGGGGGTAGGCAGCTGTATATCAGGGAGTAAAACTTCTGAGAATAAAAACACCTGGAGCTTGTTAAGGTAATTACACAGAGGAAAGGATAATTTACTGGGAACTCCTCAGAAGAATCTGATTTGTGGTGAGGGGAGAGACATAAAAGCTCATTTAGGAACGACATGAACATGCTGCGTAGGTAGCTGTTTATCAGTAAATATCTCCACTGAGATTAAGAAAATCAGTAGCTTAATAAATTAAGTACTTCCTGGTATTGTTACTGTACTGGTAACTCCCCAAAAGAGTCTGGATTGTGGTGAGGGAACAGAGAAAAAAGCTCATTTAGGACCTGCACTTACGAAGGGGGTAGGCAGCTGTATATCAGGGAGTAAACCTTCTGAGAATAAAAACAGCTGGAGCTTGTTAAGGTAATTACACAGGGGAAAGGATAATGTACTGGGAACAATTCAGAAGAATCTGATTTGTGGTGAGGGGAGAGAGATAAATCTCATTTATGAACGACATGAACATGCTGCATATGTCCCTGTTTATCAGTAAATATCTCCACTGAGATTAAGAAAAGCAATAGCGTAATAAATTAAGTACTTCCTGGTATGGTTACTGTACTGGTAACTCCCCAAAAGAATCTGGATTGTGGTGAGGGAACAGAGAAAAAAGCTCATTTAGGACCTGCACTTTCGAAGGGGGTAGGCAGCTGTATATCAGGGAGTAAACCTTCTGAGAATAAAAACACCTGGAGCTTGTTAAGGTAATTACACAGAGGAAAGGTTAATTTACTGGGAACTCCTCAGAAGAATCTGATTTGTGGTGAGGGGAGAGACATAAAAGCTCATTTAGGAACGACATGAACATGCTGCGTAGGTAGCTGTTTATCAGTAAATATCTCCACTGAGATTAAGAAAATCAGTAGCTTAATAAATTAAGTACTTCCTGGTATTGTTACTGTACTGGTAACTCCCCAAAAGAGTCTGGATTGTGGTGAGGGAACAGAGAAAAAAGCTCATTTAGGACCTGCACTTACGAAGGGGGTAGGCAGCGGTATATCAGGGAGTAAACCTTCTGAGAATAAAAACAGCTGGAGCTTGTTAAGGTAATTACACAGGGGAAAGGAGAATGTACTGGGAACAATTCAGAAGAATCTGATTTGTGGTGAGGGGAGAGAGATAAATCTCATTTATGAACGACATGAACATGCTGCATATGTCCCTGTTTATCAGTAAATATCTCCACTGAGATTAAGAAAAGCAGTAGCTTAATAAATTAAGTACTTCCTGGTATGGTTACTGTACTGGTAACTCCCCAAAAGAATCTGGATTGTGGTGAGGGAACAGAGAAAAAAGCTCATTTAGGACCTGCACTTTCGAAGGGGGTAGGCAGCTGTATATCAGGGAGTAAACCTTCTGAGAATAAAAACAGCTGGAACTTGTTAAGGTTATTACACAGGGGAAAGGATAATGTACTGGGAACTCCTCAGAAGAATCTTATTTGTGGTGAGGGGAGAGAGATAAAAGCTCATTTAGGAACGACATGAACATGCTGCGTAGGTAGCTGTTTATCAGTAAATATCTCCACTGAGATTAAGAAAAGCAGTAGCTTAATAAATTAAGTACTTCCTGTTATGGTTATTGTACTGGTAACTCCCGATTAGAATCTGGATTGTGGTAAGGGAACAGAGAAAAAAGCTCATTTAGGACCTGCACTGATGAAGGGGGTATCAGCAGTATATCAGGGAGTAAACCTTCTGAGACTAAAAACAGCTGGAGCTTGTTAAGGTAATTACACAGGGGAAATTATAAAGTACTGGGAACTCCTCAGAAGAATCTGATTTGTGGTGAGGGGAGAGAGATAAAAGCTCATTTAGGAACGACATGAACATGCTGCGTAGGTAGCTGTTTATCAGTAAATATCTCCACTGAGATTAAGAAAAGCAGTAGCTTAATAAATTAAGTACTTCCTGGTATGGTTACTGTACTGGTAACTCCCCAAAAGAGTCTGGATTGTGGTGAGGGAACAGAGATAAAAGCTCATTTAGGACCTGCACTTATGAATGGGGTAGGCAGCAGTATATCAGGGAGTAAACCTTCTGAAAATAAAAGCAGCTGGAGCTTGTAAAGGTAATTACACAGGGGAAAGGATAATGAACTGGGAACTCCTCAGAAGAATCTGATTTGTGGTGAGGGGAGAGAGATAAAAGCTCATTTAGGAACGACATGAACATGCTGCGTAGGTAGCTGTTTATCAGTAAATATCTCCACTGAGATTAAGAAAAGCAGTAGCTTAATAAATTAAGTACTTCCTGGTATGGTTACTGTACTGGTAACTCCCCAAAAGAATCTGGATTGTGGTAAGGGAACAGAGAAAAAAGCTCATTTAGGACCTGCACTTATGAAGGGGGTATCAGCAGTATATCAGGGAGTAAACCTTCTGAGACTAAAAACAGCTGGAGCTTGTTAAGGTAATTACACAGGGGAAATTATAAAGTACTGGGAACTCCTCAGAAGAATCTGATTTATGGTGAGGGGAGAGAGATAAAAGCTCATTTAGGAACGACATGAACATGCTGCGTAGGTAGCTGTTTATCAGTAAATATCTCCACTGAGATTAAGAAAAGCAGTAGCTTAATAAATTAAGTACTTCCTGGTATGGTTACTGTACTGGTAACTCCCCAAAAGAGTCTGGATTGTGGTGAGGGAACAGAGATAAAAGCTCATTTAGGACCTGCACTTATGAATGGGGTAGGCAGCAGTATATCAGGGAGTAAACCTTCTGAGAATAAAAGCAGCTGGAGCTTGTTAAGGTAATTACACAGGGGAAAGGATAATGAACTGGGAACTCCTCAGAAGAATCTGATTTGTGGTGAGGGGAGAGAGATAAAAGCTCATTTAGGAACGACATGAACATGCTGCGTAGGTAGCTGTTTATCAGTAAATATCTCCACTGAGATTAAGAAAAGCAGTAGCTTAATAAATTAAGTACTTCCTGGTATGGTTACTGTACTGGTAACTCCCCAGAAGAATCTGGATTGTGCTGAGGGAACAGAGAAAAAAGCTCATTAAGTCCTGCACTTACGAAGGGGGTAGTCAGCTGTATATCATGGAGTAAACCTTCTGAGAATAAAAACAGCTGGAGCTTGTTAAGGTAATTACACAGGGGAAAGGATAATGTACTGGGAACTCCTCAGAAGAATCTGATTTGTGGTGAGGGGAGAGAGATAAAAGCTCATTTAGGAACGACATGAACATGCTGCGTAGGTAGCTGTTTATCAGTAAATATCTCCACTGAGATTAAGAAAAGCAGTAGCTTAATAAATTAAGTACTTCCTGGTATGGTTATTGTACTGGTAACTCCCGATTAGAACTGGATTGTGGTAAGGGAACAGAGAAAAAAGCTCATTTAGGACCTGCACTGATGAAGGGGGTATCAGCAGTATATCAGGGAGTAAACCTTCTGACACTAAAAACAGCAGGAGCTTGTTAAGGTAATTACACAGAGGAAATTATAAAGTACTGGGAACTCCTCAGAAGAATCAGATTTGTGGTGACGGGAGAGAGATAAAAGCTCATTTAGGAACGACATGAACATGCTGCCTAGGTAGCTGTTTATCAGTAAATATCTCCACTGAGATTAAGAAAAGCAGTAGCTTAATAAATTAAGTACTTCCTGGTATGGTTACTGTACTGGTAACTCCCCAAAAGAATCTGGATTGTGGTGAGGGTAGAGAGAAAAAAGCTCATTTAGGACCTGCACTTACGAAGGGGGTAGCCAGCTGTATATCAGGGAGTAAACCTTCTGAGAATAAAAACAGCTGGAGCTTGTTAAGGTAATTACACAGGGGAAAGGATAATGTACTGGGAACTCCTCAGAAGAATCTGATTTGTGGTGAGGGGAGAGAGATAAAAGCTCATTTAGTAACGACATAAACATGCTGCGTAGGTAGCTGTTTATCACTAAATATCTCCACTGAGATTAAGAAAAGCAGTAGCTTAATAAATTAAGTACTTCCTGGTATGGTTACTGTACTGGTAACTCCCCAAAAGAATCTGGATTGTGGTGAGGGAACAGAGAAAAAAGCTCATTTAGGACCTGCACATACGAAGGGGGTAGGCAGCTGTTTATCAGGGAGTAAACCTTCTGAGAATAAAAACAGCTGGAGCTTGTTAAGGTAATTACACATGGGAAAGGATAATGTACTGGGAACTCCTCAGAAGAATCTGATTTGTGGTGAGGGGAGAGAGATAAAAGCTCATTTAGGAACGACATGAACATGCTGCGTAGGTAGCTGTTTATCAGTAAATATCTCCACTGAGATTAAGAAAAGCAGTAGCTTAATAAATTAAGTACTTCCTGGTATGGTTACTGTACTGGTAACTCCCCAAAAGAATCTGGATTGTGGTAAGGGAACAGAGAAAAAAGCTCATTTAGGACCTGCACTTATGAAGGGGGTATCAGCAGTATATCAGGGAGTAAACCTTCTGAGACTAAAAACAGCTGGAGCTTGTTAAGGTAATTACACAGGGGAAATTATAAAGTACTGGGAACTCCTCAGAAGAATCTGATTTGTGGTGAGGGGAGAGAGATAAAAGCTCATTTAGGAACGACATGAACATGCTGCGTAGGTAGCTGTTTATCAGTAAATATCTCCACTGAGATTAAGAAAAGCAGTAGCTTAATAAATTAAGTACTTCCTGGTATGGTTACTGTACTGGTAACTCCCCAAAAGAATCTGGATTGTGGTGAGGGAACAGAGAAAAAAGCTCATTTAGGACCTGCACTTACGAAGGGGGTAGGCAGCTGTATATCAGGGAGTAAAGCTTCTGAGAATAAAAACAGCTGGAGCTTGTTAAGGTAATTACACAGGGGAAAGGATAATGTACTGGGAACTCCTCAGAAGAATCTGATTTGTGGTGAGGGGAGAGAGATAAAAGCTCATTTAGGAACGACATGAACATGCTGCGTAGGTAGCTGTTTATCAGTAAATATCTCCACTGAGATTAAGAAAAGCAGTAGCTTAATAAATTATGTGCTTCCTGGTATGGTTACTGTACTGGTAACTCCCCAAAGAATCTGGATTGTGGTGAGGAAACAGAGAAAAAAGCTCATTTAGGACCTGCCCTTTCGAAGGGGGTAGGCAGCTGTATATCAGGGAGTAAAACTTCTGAGAATAAAAACACCTGGAGCTTGTTAAGGTAATTACACAGAGGAAAGGATAATTTACTGGGAACTCCTCAGAAGAATCTGATTTGTGGTGAGGGGAGAGACATAAAAGCTCATTTAGGAACGACATGAACATGCTGCGTAGGTAGCTGTTTATCAGTAAATATCTCCACTGAGATTAAGAAAATCAGTAGCTTAATAAATTAAGTACTTCCTGGTATTGTTACTGTACTGGTAACTCCCCAAAAGAGTCTGGATTGTGGTGAGGGAACAGAGAAAAAAGCTCATTTAGGACCTGCACTTACGAAGGGGGTAGGCAGCTGTATATCAGGGAGTAAACCTTCTGAGAATAAAAACAGCTGGAGCTTGTTAAGGTAATTACACAGGGGAAAGGATAATGTACTGGGAACAATTCAGAAGAATCTGATTTGTGGTGAGGGGAGAGAGATAAATCTCATTTATGAACGACATGAACATGCTGCATATGTCCCTGTTTATCAGTAAATATCTCCACTGAGATTAAGAAAAGCAATAGCGTAATAAATTAAGTACTTCCTGGTATGGTTACTGTACTGGTAACTCCCCAAAAGAATCTGGATTGTGGTGAGGGAACAGAGAAAAAAGCTCATTTAGGACCTGCACTTTCGAAGGGGGTAGGCAGCTGTATATCAGGGAGTAAACCTTCTGAGAATAAAAACACCTGGAGCTTGTTAAGGTAATTACACAGGAAAGGTTAATTTACTGGGAACTCCTCAGAAGAATCTGATTTGTGGTGAGGGGAGAGACATAAAAGCTCATTTAGGAACGACATGAACATGCTGCGTAGGTAGCTGTTTATCAGTAAATATCTCCACTGAGATTAAGAAAATCAGTAGCTTAATAAATTAAGTACTTCCTGGTATTGTTACTGTACTGGTAACTCCCCAAAAGAGTCTGGATTGTGGTGAGGGAACAGAGAAAAAAGCTCATTTAGGACCTGCACTTACGAAGGGGGTAGGCAGCGGTATATCAGGGAGTAAACCTTCTGAGAATAAAAACAGCTGGAGCTTGTTAAGGTAATTACACAGGGGAAAGGAGAATGTACTGGGAACAATTCAGAAGAATCTGATTTGTGGTGAGGGGAGAGAGATAAATCTCATTTATGAACGACATGAACATGCTGCATATGTCCCTGTTTATCAGTAAATATCTCCACTGAGATTAAGAAAAGCAGTAGCTTAATAAATTAAGTACTTCCTGGTATGGTTACTGTACTGGTAACTCCCCAAAAGAATCTGGATTGTGGTGAGGGAACAGAGAAAAAAGCTCATTTAGGACCTGCACTTTCGAAGGGGGTAGGCAGCTGTATATCAGGGAGTAAACCTTCTGAGAATAAAAACAGCTGGAACTTGTTAAGGTTATTACACAGGGGAAAGGATAATGTACTGGGAACTCCTCAGAAGAATCTTATTTGTGGTGAGGGGAGAGAGATAAAAGCTCATTTAGGAACGACATGAACATGCTGCGTAGGTAGCTGTTTATCAGTAAATATCTCCACTGAGATTAAGAAAAGCAGTAGCTTAATAAATTAAGTACTTCCTGTTATGGTTATTGTACTGGTAACTCCCGATTAGAATCTGGATTGTGGTAAGGGAACAGAGAAAAAAGCTCATTTAGGACCTGCACTGATGAAGGGGGTATCAGCAGTATATCAGGGAGTAAACCTTCTGAGACTAAAAACAGCTGGAGCTTGTTAAGGTAATTACACAGGGGAAATTATAAAGTACTGGGAACTCCTCAGAAGAATCTGATTTGTGGTGAGGGGAGAGAGATAAAAGCTCATTTAGGAACGACATGAACATGCTGCGTAGGTAGCTGTTTATCAGTAAATATCTCCACTGAGATTAAGAAAAGCAGTAGCTTAATAAATTAAGTACTTCCTGGTATGGTTACTGTACTGGTAACTCCCCAAAAGAGTCTGGATTGTGGTGAGGGAACAGAGATAAAAGCTCATTTAGGACCTGCACTTATGAATGGGGTAGGCAGCAGTATATCAGGGAGTAAACCTTCTGAAAATAAAAGCAGCTGGAGCTTGTAAAGGTAATTACACAGGGGAAAGGATAATGAACTGGGAACTCCTCAGAAGAATCTGATTTGTGGTGAGGGGAGAGAGATAAAAGCTCATTTAGGAACGACATGAACATGCTGCGTAGGTAGCTGTTTATCAGTAAATATCTCCACTGAGATTAAGAAAAGCAGTAGCTTAATAAATTAAGTACTTCCTGGTATGGTTACTGTACTGGTAACTCCCCAAAAGAATCTGGATTGTGGTAAGGGAACAGAGAAAAAAGCTCATTTAGGACCTGCACTTATGAAGGGGGTATCAGCAGTATATCAGGGAGTAAACCTTCTGAGACTAAAAACAGCTGGAGCTTGTTAAGGTAATTACACAGGGGAAATTATAAGTACTGGGAACTCCTCAGAAGAATCTGATTTATGGTGAGGGGAGAGAGATAAAAGCTCATTTAGGAACGACATGAACATGCTGCGTAGGTAGCTGTTTATCAGTAAATATCTCCACTGAGATTAAGAAAAGCAGTAGCTTAATAAATTAAGTACTTCCTGGTATGGTTACTGTACTGGTAACTCCCCAAAAGAGTCTGGATTGTGGTGAGGGAACAGAGATAAAAGCTCATTTAGGACCTGCACTTATGAATGGGGTAGGCAGCAGTATATCAGGGAGTAAACCTTCTGAGAATAAAAGCAGCTGGAGCTTGTTAAGGTAATTACACAGGGGAAAGGATAATGAACTGGGAACTCCTCAGAAGAATCTGATTTGTGGTGAGGGGAGAGAGATAAAAGCTCATTTAGGAACGACATGAACATGCTGCGTAGGTAGCTGTTTATCAGTAAATATCTCCACTGAGATTAAGAAAAGCAGTAGCTTAATAAATTAAGTACTTCCTGGTATGGTTACTGTACTGGTAACTCCCCAGAAGAATCTGGATTGTGCTGAGGGAACAGAGAAAAAAGCTCATTAAGTCCTGCACTTACGAAGGGGGTAGTCAGCTGTATATCATGGAGTAAACCTTCTGAGAATAAAAACAGCTGGAGCTTGTTAAGGTAATTACACAGGGGAAAGGATAATGTACTGGGAACTCCTCAGAAGAATCTGATTTGTGGTGAGGGGAGAGAGATAAAAGCTCATTTAGGAACGACATGAACATGCTGCGTAGGTAGCTGTTTATCAGTAAATATCTCCACTGAGATTAAGAAAAGCAGTAGCTTAATAAATTAAGTACTTCCTGGTATGGTTATTGTACTGGTAACTCCCGATTAGAACTGGATTGTGGTAAGGGAACAGAGAAAAAAGCTCATTTAGGACCTGCACTGATGAAGGGGGTATCAGCAGTATATCAGGGAGTAAACCTTCTGACACTAAAAACAGCAGGAGCTTGTTAAGGTAATTACACAGAGGAAATTATAAAGTACTGGGAACTCCTCAGAAGAATCAGATTTGTGGTGACGGGAGAGAGATAAAAGCTCATTTAGGAACGACATGAACATGCTGCCTAGGTAGCTGTTTATCAGTAAATATCTCCACTGAGATTAAGAAAAGCAGTAGCTTAATAAATTAAGTACTTCCTGGTATGGTTACTGTACTGGTAACTCCCCAAAAGAATCTGGATTGTGGTGAGGGTAGAGAGAAAAAAGCTCATTTAGGACCTGCACTTACGAAGGGGGTAGCCAGCTGTATATCAGGGAGTAAACCTTCTGAGAATAAAAACAGCTGGAGCTTGTTAAGGTAATTACACAGGGGAAAGGATAATGTACTGGGAACTCCTCAGAAGAATCTGATTTGTGGTGAGGGGAGAGAGATAAAAGCTCATTTAGTAACGACATAAACATGCTGCGTAGGTAGCTGTTTATCACTAAATATCTCCACTGAGATTAAGAAAAGCAGTAGCTTAATAAATTAAGTACTTCCTGGTATGGTTACTGTACTGGTAACTCCCCAAAAGAATCTGGATTGTGGTGAGGGAACAGAGAAAAAAGCTCATTTAGGACCTGCACATACGAAGGGGGTAGGCAGCTGTTTATCAGGGAGTAAACCTTCTGAGAATAAAAACAGCTGGAGCTTGTTAAGGTAATTACACATGGGAAAGGATAATGTACTGGGAACTCCTCAGAAGAATCTGATTTGTGGTGAGGGGAGAGAGATAAAAGCTCATTTAGGAACGACATGAACATGCTGCGTAGGTAGCTGTTTATCAGTAAATATCTCCACTGAGATTAAGAAAAGCAGTAGCTTAATAAATTAAGTACTTCCTGGTATGGTTACTGTACTGGTAACTCCCCAAAAGAATCTGGATTGTGGTAAGGGAACAGAGAAAAAAGCTCATTTAGGACCTGCACTTATGAAGGGGGTATCAGCAGTATATCAGGGAGTAAACCTTCTGAGACTAAAAACAGCTGGAGCTTGTTAAGGTAATTACACAGGGGAAATTATAAAGTACTGGGAACTCCTCAGAAGAATCTGATTTGTGGTGAGGGGAGAGAGATAAAAGCTCATTTAGGAACGACATGAACATGCTGCGTAGGTAGCTGTTTATCAGTAAATATCTCCACTGAGATTAAGAAAAGCAGTAGCTTAATAAATTAAGTACTTCCTGGTATGGTTACTGTACTGGTAACTCCCCAAAAGAGTCTGGATTGTGGTGAGGGAACAGAGATAAAAGCTCATTTAGGACCTGCACTTATGAATGGGGTAGGCAGCAGTATATCAGGGAGTAAACCTTCTGAAAATAAAAGCAGCTGGAGCTTGTAAAGGTAATTACACAGGGGAAAGGATAATGAACTGGGAACTCCTCAGAAGAATCTGATTTGTGGTGAGCGGAGAGAGATAAAAGCTCATTTAGGAACGACATGAACATGCTGCGTAGGTAGCTGTTTATCAGTAAATATCTCCACTGAGATTAAGAAAAGCAGTAGCTTAATAAATTAAGTACTTCCAGGTATGGTTACTGTACTGGTAAATCCCCAGAAGAATCTGGATTGTGCTGAGGGAACAGAGAAAAAAGCTCATTAAGTCCTGCACTTACGAAGGGGGTAGTCAGCTGTATATCATGGAGTAAACCTTCTGAGAATAAAAACAGCTGGAGCTTGTTAAGGTAATTACACAGGGGAAAGGATAATGTACTGGGAACTCCTCAGAAGAATCTGATTTGTGGTGAGGGGAGAGAGATAAAAGCTCATTTAGGAACGACATGAACATGCTGCGTAGGTAGCTGTTTATCAGTAAATATCTCCACTGAGATTAAGAAAAGCAGTAGCTTAATAAATTAAGTACTTCCTTGTATGGTTACTGTACTGGTAACTCCCCAAAAGAATCTGGATTGTGGTTTGGGAACAGAGAAAAAAGCTCATTTAGGACCTGCACTTACGAAGGGGGTAGGCAGCTGTTTATCAGGGAGTAAACCTTCTGAGAATAAAAACAGCTGGAGCTTGTTAAGGTAATTACACAGGGGAAAGGATAATGTACTGGGAACTCCTCAGAAGAATCTGATTTGTGGTGAGGGGAGAGAGATAAAAGCTCATTTAGGAACGACATGAACATGCTGCGTAGGTAGCTGTTTATCAGTAAATATCTCCACTGAGATTAAGAAAAGCAGTAGCTTAATAAATTAAGTACTTCCTGGTATTGTTACTGTACTGGTAACTCCCCAAAAGAATCTGGATTGTGGTGAGGGAACAGAGAAAAAAGCTCATTTAGGACCTGCACTTACGAAGGGGGTAGGCAGCTGTATATCAGGGAGTAAAACTTCTGCGAATAAAAACAGCTGGAGCTTTTTAAGGTAATTACACAGGGGAAAGGATAATGTACTGGGAACTCCTCAGAAGAATCTGATTTGTGGTGAGGGGAGAGAGATAAAAGCTCATTTAGGAACGACATGAACATGCTGCGTAGGTAGCTGTTTATCAGTAAATATCTCCACTGAGATTAAGAAAAGCAGTAGCTTAATAAATTAAGTACTTCCTGGTATGGTTACTGTACCGGTAACTCCCCAAAAGAATCTGGATTGTGGTGAGGGAACAGAGAAAAAAGCTCATTTAGGACCTGCACTTACGAAGGGGGTAGGCAGCTGTATATCAGGGAGTAAACCTTCTGCGAATAAAAACAGCTGGAGCTTGTTAAGGTAATTACACAGGGGAAAGGATAATGTACTGGGAACAATTCAGAAGAATCTGATTTGTGGTGGGGCGAGAGAGATAAAAGCTCATTTAGGAACGACATGAACATTCTGCATAGGTAGCTGTTTATCAGTAAATATCTCCACTGAGATTAAGAAAAGCAGTAGCTTAATAAATTAAGTACTTCCTGGTATGGTTACTGTACTGGTAACTCCCCAAAAGAATCTGGTTTGTGGTGAGGGAACAGAGAAAAAAGCTCAGTTAGGACCTGCACTTTCGAAGGGGGTAGGCAGGTGTATATCAGGGAGTAAACCTTCTGAGAATAAAAACAGCTGGAGCTTGTTAAGGTAATTACACAGGGGAAAGGATAATGTACTGGGAACTCCTCAGAAGAATCTGATTTGTGGTGAGGGGAGAGCGATAAAAGCTTATTTAGGAACGAAAGGAACATGCTGCGTACGTAGATGTTTATCAGTAAATATCTCCACTGAGATTAAGAAAAGCAGTAGCTTAATAAATTAAGTACTTCCTGGTATGGTTATTGTACTGGTACCTCCCCAAAAGAATCTGGATTGTGGTGAGGGAACAGAGAAAAAAGCTCATTTAGGACCTGCACTTACGAAGGGGGTAGGCAGCTGTATATCAGGGAGTAAACCTTCTGAGAATAAAAACAGCTGGAGCTTGTTAAGGTAATTACACAGGGGAAAGGATAATGTACTGGGAACTCCTCAGAAGAATCTGATTCGTGGTGAGGGGAGAGAGATAAAAGCACATTTAGAAACGACATGAACATGCTGCGTAGGTAGCTGTTTATCAGTAAATATCTCCACTGAGATTAAGAAAAGCAGTAGCTTAATAAATTAAGTACTTCCTGGTATGGTTACTGTACTGGTCACTCCACAAAAGAATCTGGATTGTGGTGAGGGAACAGAGAAAAAAGCTCATTTAGGACCTACACTTACGAAGGGGGTGGGCAGCTATATATCAGGGAGTACACCTTCTGAAATAAAAACAGCTGGAGCTTGTTAAGGTAATTACACAGGGGAAAGGATAATGTACTGGGAACAATTCAGAAGAATCTGATTTGTGGTGGGGCGAGAGAGATAAAAGCTCATTTAGGAACGACATGAACATGCTGCGTAGGTAGCTGTTTATCAGTAAATATCTCCACTGAGATTAAGAAAAGCAGTAGCTTAATAAATTAAGTACTTCCTTGGTATAGTTACTGTACTGGTAACTCCACAAAGAATCTGGATTGTGGTGAGGGAACAGAAAAAAAGCTCAGTTAGGACCTGCACGTTCGAAGGCGGTAGGCAGCTGTATATCAGGGAGTAAACCTTCTGAGAATAAAAACAGCTGGAGCTTGTTAAGGTAATTACACAGGGGAAAGGATAATGTACTGGGAACTCCTCAGAAGAATCTGATTTGTGGTGAGGGGAGAGAGATAAAAGCTCATTTAGGAACGACATGAACATGCTGCGTAGGTAGCTGTTTATCAGTAAATATCTCCACTGAGATTAAGAAAAGCAGTAGCTTAATAAATTAAGTACTTCCTGGTATGGTTACTGTACTGGTAACTCCCCAGAAGAATCTGGATTGTGCTGAGGGAACAGAGAAAAAAGCTCATTAAGTCCTGCACTTACGAAGGGGGTAGGCACCTGTATATCATGGAGTAAACCTTCTGAGAATAAAAACAGCTGGAGCTTGTTAAGGTAATTACACAGGGGAAAGGATAATGTACTGGGAACTCCTCAGAAGAATCTGATTTGTGGTGAGGGGAGAGAGATAAAAGCTCATTTAGGAACGACATGAACATGCTGCGTAGGTAGCTGTTTATCAGTAAATATCTCCACTGAGATTAAGAAAAGCAGTAGCTTAATAAATTAAGTACTTCCTTGTATGGTTACTGTACTGGTAACTCCCCAAAAGAATCTGGATTGTGGTTTGGGAACAGAGAAAAAAGCTCATTTAGGACCTGCACTTACGAAGGGGTAGGCAGCTGTTTATCAGGGAGTAAACCTTCTGAGAATAAAAACAGCTGGAGCTTGTTAAGGTAATTACACTGGGGAAAGGATAATGTACTGGGAACTCCTCAGAAGAATCTGATTTGTGGTGAGGGGAGAGAGATAAAAGCTCATTTAGGAACGACATGAACATGCTGCGTAGGTAGCTGTTTATCAGTAAATATCTCCACTGAGATTAAGAAAAGCAGTAGCTTAATAAATTAAGTACTTCCTGGTATGGTTACTGTACCGGTAACTCCCCAAAAGAATCTGGATTGTGGTGAGGGAACAGAGAAAAAAGCTCATTTAGGACCTGCACTTACGAAGGGGGTAGGCAGCAGTATATCAGGGAGTAAACCTTCTGCGAATAAAAACAGCTGGAGCTTGTTAAGGTAATTACACAGGGGAAAGGATAATGTACTGGGAACAATTCAGAAGAATCTGATTTGTGGTGGGGCGAGAGAGATAAAAGCTCATTTAGGAACGACATGAACATTCTGCATAGGTAGCTGTTTATCAGTAAATATCTCCACTGAGATTAAGAAAAGCAGTAGCTTAATAAATTAAGTACTTCCTGGTATGGTTACTGTACTGGTAACTCCCCAAAAGAATCTGGTTTGTGGTGAGGGAACAGAGAAAAAAGCTCAGTTATGACCTGCACTTTCGAAGGGGTTAGGCAGGTGTATATCAGGGAGTAAACCTTCTGAGAATAAAAACAGCTGGAGCTTGTTAAGGTAATTACACAGGGGAAAGGATAATGTACTGGGAACTCCTCAGAAGAATCTGATTTGTGGTGAGGGGAGAGCGATAAAAGCTCATTTAGGAACGATAGGAACATGCTGCATACGTAGATGTTTATCAGTAAATATCTCCACTGAGATTAAGAAAAGCAGTAGCTTAATAAATTAAGTACTTCCTGGTATGGTTACTGTACTGGTAACTCCCCAAAAGAGTCTGGATTGTATTGAGGGAACAGAGATAAAAGCTCATTTAGGACCTGCACTTATGAATGGGGTAGGCAGCAGTATATCAGGGAGTAAACCTTCTGAAAATAAAAGCAGCTGGAGCTTGTAAAGGTAATTACACAGGGGAAAGGATAATGAACTGGGAACTCCTCAGAAGAATCTGATTTGTGGTGAGCGGAGAGAGATAAAAGCTCATTTAGGAACGACATGAACATGCTGCGTAGGTAGCTGTTTATCAGTAAATATCTCCACTGAGATTAAGAAAAGCAGTAGCTTAATAAATTAAGTACTTCCAGGTATGGTTACTGTACTGGTAAATCCCCAGAAGAATCTGGATTGTGCTGAGGGAACAGAGAAAAAAGCTCATTAAGTCCTGCACTTACGAAGGGGTTAGTCAGCTGTATATCATGGAGTAAACCTTCTGAGAATAAAAACAGCTGGAGCTTGTTAAGGTAATTACACAGGGGAAAGGATAATGTACTGGGAACTCCTCAGAAGAATCTGATTTGTGGTGAGGGGAGAGAGATAAAAGCTCATTTAGGAACGACATGAACATGCTGCGTAGGTAGCTGTTTATCAGTAAATATCTCCACTGAGATTAAGAAAAGCAGTAGCTTAATAAATTAAGTACTTCCTTGTATGGTTACTGTACTGGTAACTCCCCAAAAGAATCTGGATTGTGGTTTGGGAACAGAGAAAAAAGCTCATTTAGGACCTGCACTTACGAAGGGGGTAGGCAGCTGTTTATCAGGGAGTAAACCTTCTGAGAATAAAAACAGCTGGAGCTTGTTAAGGTAATTACACAGGGGAAAGGATAATGTACTGGGAACTCCTCAGAAGAATCTGATTTGTGGTGAGGGGAGAGAGATAAAAGCTCATTTAGGAACGACATGAACATGCTGCGTAGGTAGCTGTTTATCAGTAAATATCTCCACTGAGATTAAGAAAAGCAGTAGCTTAATAAATTAAGTACTTCCTGGTATTGTTACTGTACTGGTAACTCCCCAAAAGAATCTGGATTGTGGTGAGGGAACAGAGAAAAAAGCTCATTTAGGACCTGCACTTACGAAGGGGGTAGGCAGCTGTATATCAGGGAGTAAAACTTCTGCGAATAAAAACAGCTGGAGCTTGTTAAGGTAATTACACAGGGGAAAGGATAATGTACTGGGAACTCCTCAGAAGAATCTGATTTGTGGTGAGGGGAGAGAGATAAAAGCTCATTTAGGAACGACATGAACATGCTGCGTAGGTAGCTGTTTATCAGTAAATATCTCCACTGAGATTAAGAAAAGCAGTAGCTTAATAAATTAAGTACTTCCTGGTATGGTTACTGTACCGGTAACTCCCCAAAAGAATCTGGATTGTGGTGAGGGAACAGAGAAAAAAGCTCATTTAGGACCTGCACTTACGAAGGGGGTAGGCAGCTGTATATCAGGGAGTAAACCTTCTGCGAATAAAAACAGCTGGAGCTTGTTAAGGTAATTACACAGGGGAAAGGATAATGTACTGGGAACAATTCAGAAGAATCTGATTTGTGGTGGGGCGAGAGAGATAAAAGCTCATTTAGGAACGACATGAACATTCTGCATAGGTAGCTGTTTATCAGTAAATATCTCCACTGAGATTAAGAAAAGCAGTAGCTTAATAAATTAAGTACTTCCTGGTATGGTTACTGTACTGGTAACTCCCCAAAAGAATCTGGTTTGTGGTGAGGGAACAGAGAAAAAAGCTCAGTTAGGACCTGCACTTTCGAAGGGGGTAGGCAGGTGTATATCAGGGAGTAAACCTTCTGAGAATAAAAACAGCTGGAGCTTGTTAAGGTAATTACACAGGGGAAAGGATAATGTACTGGGAACTCCTCAGAAGAATCTGATTTGTGGTGAGGGGAGAGCGATAAAACCTTATTTAGGAACGATAGGAACATGCTGCGTACGTAGATGTTTATCAGTAAATATCTCCACTGAGATTAAGAAAAGCAGTAGCTTAATAAATTAAGTACTTCCTGGTATGGTTATTGTACTGGTACCTCCCCAAAAGAATCTGGATTGTGGTGAGGGAACAGAGAAAAAAGCTCATTTAGGACCTGCACTTACGAAGGGGGTAGGCAGCTGTATATCAGGGAGTAAACCTTCTGAGAATAAAAACAGCTGGAGCTTGTTAAGGTAATTACACAGGGGAAAGGATAATGTACTGGGAACTCCTCAGAAGAATCTGATTCGTGGTGAGGGGAGAGAGATAAAAGCACATTTAGAAACGACATGAACATGCTGCGTAGGTAGCTGTTTATCAGTAAATATCTCCACTGATATTAAGAAAAGCAGTAGCTTAATAAATTAAGTACTTCCTGGTATGGTTACTGTACTGGTCACTCCACAAAAGAATCTGGATTGTGGTGAGGGAACAGAGAAAAAAGCTCATTTAGGACCTACACTTACGAAGGGGGTGGGCAGCTATATATCAGGGAGTACACCTTCTGAAAATAAAAACAGCTGGAGCTTGTTAAGGTAATTACACAGGGGAAAGGATAATGTACTGGGAACAATTCAGAAGAATCTGATTTGTGGTGGGGCGAGAGAGATAAAAGCTCATTTAGGAACGACATGAACATGCTGCGTAGGTAGCTGTTTATCAGTAAATATCTCCACTGAGATTAAGAAAAGCAGTAGCTTAATAAATTAAGTACTTCCTTGGTATAGTTACTGTACTGGTAACTCCACAAAGAATCTGGATTGTGGTGAGGGAACAGAAAAAAAGCTCAGTTAGGACCTGCACGTTCGAAGGCGGTAGGCAGCTGTATATCAGGGAGTAAACCTTCTGAGAATAAAAACAGCTGGAGCTTGTTAAGGTAATTACACAGGGGAAAGGATAATGTACTGGGAACTCCTCAGAAGAATCTGATTTGTGGTGAGGGGAGAGAGATAAAAGCTCATTTAGGAACGACATGAACATGCTGCGTAGGTAGCTGTTTATCAGTAAATATCTCCACTGAGATTAAGAAAAGCAGTAGCTTAATAAATTAAGTACTTCCTGGTATGGTTACTGTACTGGTAACTCCCCAGAAGAATCTGGATTGTGCTGAGGGAACAGAGAAAAAAGCTCATTAAGTCCTGCACTTACGAAGGGGGTAGGCAGCTGTATATCATGGAGTAAACCTTCTGAGAATAAAAACAGCTGGAGCTTCTTAAGGTAATTACACAGGGGAAAGGATAATGTACTGGGAACTCCTCAGAAGAATCTGATTTGTGGTGAGGGGAGAGAGATAAAAGCTCATTTAGGAACGACATGAACATGCTGCGTAGGTAGCTGTTTATCAGTAAATATCTCCACTGAGATTAAGAAAAGCAGTAGCTTAATAAATTAAGTACTTCCTTGTATGGTTACTGTACTGGTAACTCCCAAAAGAATCTGGATTGTGGTTTGGGAACAGAGAAAAAAGCTCATTTAGGACCTGCACTTACGAAGGGGGTAGGCAGCTGTTTATCAGGGAGTAAACCTTCTGAGAATAGAAACAGCTGGAGCTTGTTAAGGTAATTACACTGGGGAAAGGATAATGTACTGGGAACTCCTCAGAAGAATCTGATTTGTGGTGAGGGGAGAGAGATAAAAGCTCATTTAGGAACGACATGAACATGCTGCGTAGGTAGCTGTTTATCAGTAAATATCTCCACTGAGATTAAGAAAAGCAGTAGCTTAATAAATTAAGTACTTCCTGGTATGGTTACTGTACCGGAAACTCCCCAAAAGAATCTGGATTGTGGTGAGGGAACAGAGAAAAAAGCTCATTTAGGACCTGCACTTACGAAGGGGGTAGGCAGCAGTATATCAGGGAGTAAACCTTCTGCGAATAAAAACAGCTGGAGCTTGTTAAGGTAATTACACAGGGGAAAGGATAATGTACTGGGAACAATTCAGAAGAATCTGATTTGTGGTGGGGCGAGAGAGATAAAAGCTCATTTAGGAACGACATGAACATTCTGCATAGGTAGCTGTTTATCAGTAAATATCTCCACTGAGATTAAGAAAAGCAGTAGCTTAATAAATTAAGTACTTCCTGGTATGGTTACTGTACTGGTAACTCCCCAAAAGAATCTGGTTTGTGGTGAGGGAACAGAGAAAAAAGCTCAGTTATGACCTGCACTTTCGAAGGGGTTAGGCAGGTGTATATCAGGGAGTAAACCTTCTGAGAATAAAAACAGCTGGAGCTTGTTAAGGTAATTACACAGGGGAAAGGATAATGTACTGGGAACTCCTCAGAAGAATCTGATTTGTGGTGAGGGGAGAGCGATAAAAGCTCATTTAGCAACGATAGGAACATGCTGCATACGTAGATGTTTATCAGTAAATATCTCCACTGAGATTAAGAAAAGCAGTAGCTTAATAAATTAAGTACTTCCTGGTATGGTTATTGTACTGGTACCTCCCCAAAAGAATCTGGATTGTGGTGAGGGAACAGAGAAAAAAGCTCATTTAGGACCTGCACTTACGAAGGGGGTAGGCAGCTGTATATCAGGGAGTAAACCTTCTGAGAATAAAAACAGCTGGAGTTTGTTAAGGTAATTACACAGGGGAAAGGATAATGTACTGGGAACTCCTCAGAAGAATCTGATTCGTGGTGAGGGGAGAGAGATAAAAGCTCATTTAGAAACGACATGAACATGCAGCGTAGGTAGCTGTTTATCAGTAAATATCTCCACTGAGATTAAGAAAAGCAGTAGCTTAATAAATTATGTGCTTCCTGGTATGGTTACTGTACTGGTAACTCCCCAAAGAATCTGGATTGTGGTGAGGAAACAGAGAAAAAAGCTCATTTAGGACCTGCCCTTTCGAAGGGGGTAGGCAGCTGTATATCAGGGAGTAAACCTTCTGAGAATAAAAACACCTGGAGCTTGTTAATGTAATTACACAGAGGAAAGGATAATGTACTGGGAACTCCTCAGAAGAATCTGATTTGTGGTGAGGGGAGAGACATAAAAGCTCATTTAGGAACGACATGAACATGCTGCGTAGGTAGCTGTTTATCAGTAAATATCTCCACTGAGATTAAGAAAATCAGTAGCTTAATAAATTAAGTACTTCCTGGTATTGTTACTGTACTGGTAACTCCCCAAAAGAGTCTGGATTGTGGTGAGGGAACAGAGAAAAAAGCTCAGTTAGGACCTGCACTTTCGAAGGGGGTAGGCAGGTGTATATCAGGGAGTAAACCTTCTGAGAATAAAAACAGCTGGAGCTTGTTAAGGTAATTACACAGGGGAAAGGATAATGTACTGGGAACTCCTCAGAAGAATCTGATTTGTGGTGAGGGGAGAGCGATAAAAGCTCATTTAGGAACGATAGGAACATGCTGCGTACGTAGATGTGTATCAGTAAATATCTCCACTGAGATTAAGAAAAGCAGTAGCTTAATAAATTAAGTACTTCCCGGTATGGTTATTGTACTGGTACCTCCCCAAAAGAATCTGGATTGTGGTGAGGGAACAGAGAAAAAAGCTCATTTAGGACCTGCACTTACGAAGGGGGTAGGCAGCTGTATATCAGGGAGTAAACCTTCTGAGAATAAAAACAGCTGGAGCTTGTTAAGGTAATTACACAGGGGAAAGGATAATGTACTGGGAACTCCTCAGAAGAATCTGATTCGTGGTGAGGGGAGAGAGATAAAAGCTCATTTAGAAACGACATGAACATGCTGCGTAGGTAGCTGTTTATCAGTAAATATCTCCACTGAGATTAAGAAAAGCAGTAGCTTAATAAATTAAGTACTTCCTGGTATGGTTACTGTACTGGTCACTCCACAAAAGAATCTGGATTGTGGTGAGGGAACAGAGAAAAAAGCTCATTTAGGAACTACACTTACGAAGGGGGTGGGCAGCTATATATCAGGGAGTAAACCTTCTGAAAATAAAAACAGCTGGAGTTTGTTAAGGTAATTACACAGGGGAAAGGATAATGTACTGGGAACAATTCAGAAGAATCTGATTTGTGGTGGGGCGAGAGAGATAAAAGCTCATTTAGGAACGACATGAACATGCTGCGTAGGTAGCTGTTTATCAGTAAATATCTCCACTGAGATTAAGAAAAGCAGTAGCTTAATAAATTAAGTACTTCCTTGGTATAGTTACTGTACTGGTAACTCCCCAAAGAATCTGGATTGTGGTGAGGGAACAGAAAAAAAGCTCAGTTAGGACCTGCACGTTCGAAGGCGGTAGGCAGCTGTATATCAGGGAGTAAACCTTCTGAGAATAAAAACAGCTGGAGCTTGTTAAGGTAATTACACAGGGGAAAGGATAATGTACTGGGAACTCCTCAGAAGAATCTGATTTGTGGTGAGGGCAGAGAGATAAAAGCTCATTTAGGAACGACAGGAACATGCTGCGTAGGTAGCAGTTTATCAGTAAATATCTCCACTGAGATTAAGAAAAGCAGTAGCTTAATAAATTAAGTACTTCCTGGTATGGTTACTGTACTGGTAACTCCCCAAAAGAATCTGGATTGTGGTGAGGGATTAGAGAAAAAAGCTCATTTAGGACCTGCACTTAAGAAGGGGGTAGGCAGCTGTATATCAGGGAGTAAACCTTCTGAGAATAAAAACAGCTGGAGCTTGTTAAGGTAATTACATAGGGGAAAGGATAATGTACTGGGAACTGCTCAGAAAAATCTGATTTGTGGTGAGGGGAGAGAGATAAAAGCTCATTTAGGAACGACATGAACATGCTGCGTAGGTAGCTGTTTATCAGTAAATATCTCCACTGAGATTAAGAATAGCAGTAGCTTAATAAATTATGTGCTTCCTGGTATGGTTACTGTACTGGTAACTCCCCAAAGAATCTGGATTGTGGTGAGGAAACAGAGAAAAAAGCTCATTTAGGACCTGCCCTTTCGAAGGGGGTAGGCAGCTGTATATCAGGGAGTAAACCTTCTGAGAATAAAAACACCTGGAGCTTGTTAATGTAATTACACAGAGGAAAGGATAATGTACTGGGAACTCCTCAGAAGAATCTGATTTGTGGTGAGGGGAGAGACATAAAAGCTCATTTAGGAACGACATGAACATGCTGCGTAGGTAGCTGTTTATCAGTAAATATCTCCACTGAGATTAAGAAAATCAGTAGCTTAATAAATTAAGTACTTCCTGGTATTGTTACTGTACTGGTAACTCCCCAAAAGAGTCTGGATTGTGGTGAGGGAACAGAGAAAAAAGCTCATTTAGGACCTGCACTTACGAAGAGGGTAGGCAGCTGTATATCAGGGAGTAAACCTTCTGAGAATAAAAACAGCTGGAGCTTGTTAAGGTAATTACACAGGGGAAAGGATAATGTACTGGGAACTCCTCAGAAGAATCTGATTTGTGGTGAGGGGAGAGAGATAAAAGCTCATTTAGGAACGACATGAACATGCTGCGTAGGTAGCTGTTTATCAGTAAATATCTCCACTGAGATTAAGAAAAGCAGTAGCTTAATAAATTAAGTACTTCCTGGTATGGTTACTGTACTGGTCACTCCCCAGAAGAATCTGGATTGTGCTGAGGGAACAGAGAAAAAAGCTCATTAAGTCCTGCACTTACGAAGGGGGTAGGCAGCTGTATATCATGGAGTAAACCTTCTGAGAATAAAAACAGCTGGAGCTTGTTAAGGTAATTACACAGGGGAAAGGATAATGTACTGGGAACTCCTCAGAAGAATCTGATTTGTGGTGAGGGGAGAGAGATAAAAGCTCATTTAGGAACGACATGAACATGCTGCGTAGGTAGCTGTTTATCAGTAAATATCTCCACTGAGATTAAGAAAAGCAGTAGCTTAATAAATTAAGTACTTCCTTGTATCGTTACTGTACTGGTAACTCCCCAAAAGAATCTGGATTGTGGTTTGGGAACAGAGAAAAAGGCTCATTTAGGACCTGCACTTACGAAGGGGGTAGGCAGCTGTTTATCAGGGAGTAAACCTTCTGAGAATAAAAACAGCTGGAGCTTGTTAAGGTAATTACACTGGGGAAAGGATAATGTACTGGGAACTCCTCAGAAGAATCTGATTTGTGGTGAGGGGAGAGAGATAAAAGCTCATTTAGGAACGACATGAACATGCTGCGTAGGTAGGTGTTTATCAGTAAATATCTCCACTGAGATTAAGAAAAGCAGTAGCTTAATAAATTAAGTACTTCCTGGTATTGTTACTGTACTGGTAACTCCCCAAAAGAATCTGGATTGTGGTTAGGGAACAGAGAAAAAAGCTCATTTAGGACCTACACTTACGAAGGGGGTAGGCAGCTGTATACCAGGGAGTAAACATTCTGAGAATAAAAACAGCTGGAGCTTGTTAAGGTAATTACACAGGGGAAAGGATAATGTACTGGCAACTCCTCAGAAAAATCTGATTTGTGGTGAGTGGAGACGGATAAAAGCTCATTTAGGAACGACATGAACATGTTGCGTAGGTAGCTGTTTATCAGTAAATATCTCCACTGAGATTAAGAAAAGCAGTAGCTTAATAAATTAAGTACTTCCTGGTATGGTTACTGTACTGGTAACTCCGCAAAAGAATCTGGATTGTGGTGAGGGAACAGAGAAAAAAACCTCATTTAGGACCTGCACTTACGAAGGGGGTAGGCAGCTGTATATCAGGAAGTAAACATTCTGAGAATAAAAACAGCTGGAGCTTGTTAAGGTAAATACACAGGGGAAATGATAATGTACTGGGAACTCCTCAGAAGAATCTCATTTGTGGTTAAGAGAGAGAGATAACAGCTCATATAGGAACGACATGAACATGCTGCGTACGTAGCTGTTTATCAGTAAATATCTCCATTGAGATTAAGAAAAGCAGTAGCTTAATAAATTAAGTACTTCCTGGTATAGTTACTGTACTGGTCACTCCACAAAAGAATCTGGATTGTGGTGAGGGAACAGAGAATAAAGCTCATTTAGGACCTGCACTTACGAAGGGGGTAGGCAGCTGTATATCAGGGAGTAAACCTTCTGAGAATAAAAACAGCTGGAGCTTGTTTAGGTAATTACACGGGGGAAAGGATATGTACTGGGAACTCCTCAGAAGAATCTGATTCGTGGTGAGGGTAGAGAGATAAAAGCTCATTTAGGAACGACATGAACATGCTGCGTAGGTAGCTGTTTATCAGTAAATATCTCCACTGAGATTAAGAAAAGCAGTAGCTTATTAAATTAAGTACTTCCTGGTATGGTTACTGTACTGGTAACTCCCCAAAAGAATCTGGATTGTGGTGAGGGAACAGAGAAAAAACTCATTTAGGTCCTGCACTTACGAAGGTGGTAGGCAGCTGGATATCAGGGAGTAAACCTTCTGAGAATAAAAACAGCTGGAGCTTGTTTAGGTAATTACACAGGGGAAAGGATAATGTACTGGGAACTCCTCAGAAGAATCTGATTTGTGGTGAGGGGAGAGAGATAAAAGCTCATTTAGGAACGACATGAACATGCTGCGTAGGGAGCTCTTTATCAGTAAATATCTCCACTGAGATTAAGAAAAGCAGTAGCTTAATAAATTAAGTACTTCCTGGTATGGTTACTGTACTGGTAACTCCACAAAAGAATCGGGATTGTCGTGAGGGAACAGAGAAAAAAGCTCATTTAGGACCTGCACTTACGAAGGGGATAGGCAGCTGTATATCAGGGAGTAAACCTTCTGAGAATAAAAACAGCTGGAGCTTGTTAAGGTAATTACACACAAGAAAGGATAATGTACTGGGAACAATTCAGAAGAATCTGATTTGTGGTGAGGGGAGAGAGATAAAAGCTCATTTAGGAACGACATGAACATGCTGCATAGGTAGCTGTTTATCAGTAAATATCTCCACTGATATTAAGAAAAGCAGTAGCTTAATAAATTAAGTACTTCCTGGTATGGTTACTGTACTGGTCACTCCACAAAAGCATCTGGATTGTGGTGAGGGAACGGAGAAAAAAGCTCATTTAGGACCTACACTTACGAAGGGGGTAGGCAGCTGTATACCAGGGAGTAAACATTCTGAGAATAAAAACAGCTGGAGCTTGTTAAGGTAATTACACAGGGGAAAGGATAATGTACTGGCAACTCCTCAGAAAAATCTGATTTATCGTGAGTGGAGACAGATAAAAGCTCATTTAGGAACGACATGAACATGTTGCGTAGGTAGCTGTTTATCAGTAAATATCTCCACTGAGATTAAGAAAAGCAGTAGCTTAATAAATTAAGTACTTCCTGGTATGGTTACTGTACTGGTAACACCGCAAAAGAATCTGGATTGTGGTGAGGGAACAGAGAAAAAACCTCATTTAGGACCTGCACTTACGAAGGGGGTAGGCAGCTGTATATCAGGAAGTAAACCTTCTGAGAATAAAAACAGCTGGAGCTTGTTAAGGTAAATACACAGGGGAAAGGATAATGTACTGGGAACTCCTCAGAAGAATCTGATTGTGGTGAGGGGAGAGAGATAAAAGCTCATTTAGGAACGACATGAACATGCTGCGTACGTAGCTGTTTATCAGTAAATATCTCCATTGAGATTAAGAAAAGCAGTAGCTTAATAAATTAAGTACTTCCTGGTATAGTTACTGTACTGGTCACTCCCACAAAAGAATCTGGATTGTGGTGAGGGAACAGAGAAAAAAGCTCATTTAGGTCCTGCACTTACGAAGGTGGTAGGCAGCTGGATATCAGGGAGTAAACCTTCTGAGAATAAAAACAGCTGGAGCTTGTTAAGGTAATTACACAGGGGAAAGGATAATGTACTGGGAACTCCTCAGAAGAATCTGATTTGTGGTGAGGGGAGAGAGATAAAAGCTCATTTAGGAACGACATGAACATGCTGCATAGGTAGCTGTTTATCAGTAAATATCTCCACTGCGATTAAGAAAAGCAGTAGCTTAATAAATTAAGTACTTCCTGGTATGGTTACTGTACTGGTAACTCCCCAAAAGAATATGGATTGTGGTGAGGGAACAGAGAAAAAAGCTCATTTAGGACCTGCACTTAGGAAGGGGGTAGGTAGCTGTATATCAGGGAGTAAACCTTCTGAGAATAAAAACAGCTGGAGCTTGTTAAGGTAATTACACAGTGGAAAGGATAATGTACTGGGAACTCCTCAGAAGAATCTGATTTGTGGTGAGGGGAGAGAGAAAAAAGCTCATTTAGGAACGACATGAACATGCTGCGTACGTAGCTGTTTATCAGTAAATATCTCCACTGAGATTTAGAAAAGCAGTAGCTTAATAAATTAAGTACTTCCTGGTATGGTTACTGTACTGGTAACTCCCCAAAAGAATCTGGATTGCGGTGAGGGAACAGAGAAAAACGCTCATTAGGACCTGCACTTTCGAATGGGGTAGGCAGCTGTATATCAGGGAGTAAACCTTCTGATAATAAAAACAGCTGGAGCTTGTTAAGTTAATTACACAGGGGTAAGGATAATGTACTGGGAACTCCTCAGAAGAATCTGATTTGTGGTGAGGGGAGAGAGATAATAGCTCATTTAGGAACGACATGAACATGCGGCGTACGTAGATGTTTATCAGTAAATATATCCACTGAGATTAAGAAAAGCAGTAGCTTAGTAAATTAAGTAATTTCTGGTATGTTTACTGTTCTGGTAACTCCCCAAAAAGAATCTGGATTGTGGTGAGGTAACAGAGAAAAAAGCTTATTTAGGATTTGCACTTACGAAGGTGGTAGGCAGCTGGATATCAGGGAGTAAACCTTCTGAGAATAAAAACAGCTGGAAGCTTGTTAAGGTAATTACACAGGGGAAAGGATAATGTACTGGGAACTCCTCAGAAGAATCTGATTTGTGGTGAGGGAGAGAGATAAAAGCTCATTTAGGAACGACATGAACATGCTGCGTAGGTAGCTCCTTATCAGTAAATATCTCCACTGAGATTAAGAAAAGCAGTAGCTTAATAAATTAAGTACTTCCTGGTATGGTTACTGTACTGGTAACTCCACAAAAGAATCGGGATTGTGGTGAGGGAACAGAGAAAAAAAGCTCATTTAGGACCTGCACTTACGAAGGGGATAGGCAGCTGTATATCAGGGAGTAAACCTTCTGAGAATAAAAACAGCTGGAACTTGTTAAGGTAATTACACACAAGTTAGGATAATGTACTGGGAACAATTCAGAAGAATCTGATTTGTGGTGAGGGGAGAGAGATAAAAGCTCATTTAGGAACGACATGAACATGCTGCATAGGTAGCTGTTTATCAGTAAATATCTCCACTGAGATTAAGAAAAGCAGTAGCTTAATAAATTAAGTACTTCCCTGGTATGGTTACTGTACTGGTCACTCCACAAAAGCATCTGGATTGTGGTGAGGGAACGGAGAAAAAAGCTCATTAAGGACCTACACTTACGAAGGGGGTAGGCAGCTGTATACCAGGGAGTAAACATTCTGAGAATAAAAACAGCTGGAGCTTGTTAAGGTAATTACACAGGGGAAAGGATAATGTACTGGCAACTCCTCAGAAAAATCTGATTTGTGGTGAGTGGAGACAGATAAAAGCTCATTTAGGAACGACATGAACATGTTGCGTAGGTAGCTGTTTATCAGTAAATATCTCCACTGAGATTAAGAAAAGCAGTAGCTTAATAAATTAAGTACTTCCTGGTATGGTTACTGTACTGGTAACACCGCAAAAGAATCTGGATTGTGGTGAGGGAACAGAGAAAAAACCTCATTTAGGACATGCACTTACGAAGGGGGTAGGCAGCTGTATATCAGGAAGTAAACCTTCTGAGAATAAAAACAGCTGGAGCTTGTTAAGGTAAATACACAGGGGAAAGGATAATGTACTGGGAACTCCTCAGAAGAATCTGATTTGTGGTGAGGGGAGAGAGATAAAAGCTCATTTAGAACGACATGAACATGCTGCGTACGTAGCTGTTTATCAGTAAATATCTCCATTGAGATTAAGAAAAGCAGTAGCTTAATAAATTAAGTACTTACTGGTTTAGGTTACTGTACTGGTCACTCCACAAAAGAATCTGGATTGTGGTGAGGGAACAGAGAAAAATGCTCATTTAGGTCCTGCACTTACGAAGGTGGTAGGCAGCTGGATATCAGGGAGTAAACCTTCTGAGAATAAAAACAGCTGGAGCTTGTTAAGGTAATTACACAGGGGAAAGGATAATGTACTGGGAACTCCTCAGAGAATCTGATTTGTGGTGAGGGGAGAGAGATAAAGCTCATTTAGGAACGACATGAACATGCTGCATAGGTAGCTGTTTATCAGTAAATATCTCCACTGCGATTAAGAAAAGCAGTAGCTTAATAAATTAAGTACTTCCTGGTATGGTTACTGTACTGTAACTCCCCAAAAGAATATGGATTGTGGTGAGGGAACAGAGAAAAAAGCTCATTTAGGACCTGCACTTAGGAAGGGGGGTAGGTAGCTGTATATCAGGGAGTAAACCTTCTGAGAATAAAAACAGCTGGAGCTTCTTAAGGTAATTACACAGTGGAAAGGATAATGTACTGGGAACTCCTCAGAAGAATCTGATTTGTGGTGAGGGAGAGAGATAAAAGCTCATTTAGGAACGACATGAACATGCGGCGTACGTAGATGTTTATCAGTAAATATATCCACTGAGATTAAGAAAAGCAGTAGCTTAGTAAATTAAGTAATTCCTGGTATGTTTACTGTTCTGGTAACTCCCCAAAAGAATCTGGATTGTGGTGAGGTAACAGAGAAAAAAGCTTATTTAGGATTTGCACTTACGAAGGGGGTAAGCAGCAGTATATCAGGGAGTAAAACCTTCTGAGAATAAAAACAGCTGGAGCTTGTTGAGGTAATTACACAGGGAAAGGATAATGTACTGGGAACTCCTCAGAAGAATCTGATTTGTGGTGAGGGGAGAGAGATAAAAGCTCATTTAGGAACGACATGAACATGCTGCGTAGGTAGCTGTTTATCAGTAAATATCTGCACTGAGATTAAGAAAAGCAGTAGCTTAATAAATTAAGTACTTCCTGTATTGTTACTGTACTGGTAACTCCCCAAAAGAATCTGAATTGTGGTAAGGGAACAGAGAAAAAAGCTCATTTAGGACCTGCACTTACGAAGGGGGTAGGCAGCTGTATATCAGGGAGTAAACCTTCTGAGAATAAAAACAGCTGGAGCTTGTTAAGGTAATTACACAGGGGAAAGGATAATATACTGGGAACAATTCAGAAGAATCTGATTTGTGGTGAGGGGAGAGAGATAAAAGCTCATTTAGGAACGACATGAACATGCTGCGTAGGTAGCTGTTTATCAGTAAATATCTCCACTGAGATTAATAAAAGCAGTAGCTTAATAAATTAAGTACTTCCTGGTATGGTTACTGTACTGGTAACTCCCCAAAGAATCTGGATTGTGGTGAGGGAACAGAGAAAAACGGTCATTTAGGACCTGCACTAACGAAGGGGGTA
>NW_025959455.1:0-35954 GCF_023159225.1 Perognathus longimembris pacificus | reverse complement strand
GTGGCGAGGGAAGGGCGGGGGGGCTTGGTCCCAGACTGTGTGTATCAGCCTCCCTACATTTGTACTGTGTTAGGGCCAGCATTTCTGCGAGTAGCAAGATGTGCCGACCCGTTTTGGGAAAAGACGAAATATGCAAAGTGCAGGTATCCTCCGACTGGAGAGTGCTTCCTTCGTGCTCCTGAACATGGCAGGTGTGTGCTGCCAGGCACCTCAGCGTGGAACAGATCTCTGCCCTTATGCTCTAGTGCATGCTGCCCGTTCTCCTCGGTGGTCTGGAATGAAGTGTTTTCTTCCACTGTCCTCAGTGTAGAACGTGTTCCTAGTACAGTTGACCTCAGCCTGAAACCCGTGTCTTCCAGTCATTCTAATTGTCAAGTCCTGGCTGGCACTGCCTGCAATCCCTGTCCTTCTGCTGACTTCAGCACAGAGTGCACCTCGTGTATCTCTCCTTAGTCCTGAACGCCTCTGGCCCTGGTCTCCAGGGAAGAGAGTTCATCTATTCGGAGTGTCGTGAGCGTTGAAGGCACCCGATGTACCTCTCGTCAGGAAGGTAAATGTCCGGCGGAGCCTCCTCTCTCAAGTATTCACCGTGTCTCCTCCTGCTCTGCAAGCAATACAGAAGTATCCCTGCCCTTCTGCGCATGTAGTGTACCTGCTCCAGCTCGCCTGAGCAAGGTGAGTCTCACTTTGCTTCTTTTTCTTCAGCATGCAATCTAATTTGTCCCCCCCGGTTGTGCCTGACTCAGGTCTCTTCCATTTCAGAACAAGCGATTGATCTTGGCAGTCCGCCTTCTCGGTGGTGGGATTGGCCCTCTCAAGCTCCTGGGCAGGATTTCTGTCTAACCGCCCCTGGCCCAGGATGAAGTCCTCGAGCAACAGAGCTATGTAGCACAGCGTGGGTCTCCTGGCGCCTTCTGCAACCTAGAAGGGCTATCCCTGATGTCCCCTCAGTCTGACAGGAATCCAAATGCTCATCCCCTTCCCTGAGAGGGATGTTGATTTGTTATCTTGGAATAGTCTCTCAGATGCGTTGGGATGCACTGAGATGTAGGTGTTAACCTTGGGTTCTCTATGATGTACCAACTCGCCTTTCTCCCACAGTTCCTTGCTCAGATGGAATAATGCTTTTCCTAGCTCCACAACGTGGCCTGCAATCTTCTGAGGCTGTGTTGGGGAGGGAAAGTGATCCTCTCAGCACGGACTGAGTTTTAGGCCTGGATTGTTGGAAAGGCAAGCATGTGCTTGAGCAACGTGTAGCCTGAAATCTGTGTCTTCCACTTGTGCTTGTCTCGCCATGCATTTGCTCAAGCAGTTCTTGGCAAGCAATGTTTGCATTGCAGCTGTCCCAGCTATTGTGGCTTTATGTAGCTGGGATCCCTCTTGTCAGGATGTCACCGCGGCCTGTGTTCCAGGCCGTTCCTGTTGTCGAGGCAAGTGTGTGTTGTTCACCATGGAGTATGGCCCATAGCGTGCTCCTAGAGCTGGAGTAGGCCAACTGCAGCTCTGCTGGGCTTGTATGTTGTGGAGCTGCTCGGGAAAGTACAGAGTGGGTGTTTGAAACTGTGTAGTGAGGGTCTTCCCCTCCCGAGATGTATGTTACACCTCCTTCACTAACAATACAATGTATGTCCCTGTGTTCAGTCAGTGAGCAAAGTGTATTTCTCAGCCTCAGGAAGCATGGAATGCACCTGGTGCAGTCCACTGGAGAAGATGGAGTTAAGGATGTGAGGCCCCCAGTGTTTCCTGCCTCTAATGGCAGCTTCTCAGGAAGGTAGGGCCCGCTGATCTAGGTTTTGACAGCTGGTGCCAGAATGCTGAGGGAGTTTCATCTGCAGTTTCCCATGTAGGAGCTGGAATTGGAGCTGGCTCAAGGGGTAGAGTGCTAGCCTTGAGGGAAACACCTCAGGGACAGCGCCCATGCCCTGAGTTCAAGTGGCAGGACTGACACCGACAACCAATCCAAAGGCAAACCTGAAGCAAAGCACGGATGGAGTAAGAATCAAGCATATCTACAAGCTGTGCCTCTTAAATATTGGCGGCTCTCCTTTTAAGAGATGAGGCCTTCACTAGCTGGCTTCGCCAATCAATATGGCAAAACCTTCTGGTGGTTAGACAGACAGGAATAGGACTGTTGCATTTCCTTTTTGCATGAGATGCACAGGCTGCAAGTGTCGTGCATCTGTTTCAGCTGTCCAAAGAAGGTAGCTTTCGGGTGAAGGCTGGTACAGACACCCTGGAGGCAAGAGGATTCTTCCCTGGTCAGCACTGAAGGTCAACTCAGGTTTTCATGCCCACAGAGTGATGTCTCATGTTCTACGAAGCCAGGACTTCTCCAGTCCTCAGCTCCCACTAACCCAACTCAGGAAGCCATTGATCGGGTGATGCCCCTGTAGGCATTAATCGTTTGTGATTGTCTTTTGTGACCCTGAGAAGATTGTACTAGGTGGGCGGGGATTGGGGACTAAATAGAGTGGCAAAGGGATGGAGGGGTGATGAGGGTGGCGAGGGGAGGGGGGGGGGCTTGGTCCCAGACTGTGTGTATCAGCCTCCCTACATTTGTACTGTGTTAGGGCCAGCATTTCTGCAGTAGCAAGATGTGCCGACCCGTTTTGGGAAAAGACGAAATATGCAAAGTGCAGGTATCCTCCGACTGGAGAGTGCTTCCTTCGTGCTCCTGAACATGGCAGGTGTGTGCTGCCAGGCACCTCAGCGTGGAACAGATCTCTGCCCTTATGCTCTAGTGCATGCTGCCCGTTCTCCTCGGTGGTCTGGAATGAAGTGTTTTCTTCCACTGTCCTCAGTGTAGAACGTGTTCCTACTACAGTTGACCTCAGCCTGAAACCCGTGTCTTCCAGTCATTCTAATTGTCAAGTCCTGGCTGGCACTGCCTGCAATCCCTGTCCTTCTGCTGACTTCAGCACAGAGTGCACCTCGTGTATCTCTCCTTAGTCCTGAACGCCTCTGGCCCTGGTCTCCAGGGAAGAGAGTTCATCTATTCGGAGTGTCGTGAGCGTTGAAGGCACCCGATGTACCTCTCGTCAGGAAGGTAAATGTCCGGCGGAGCCTCCTCTCTCAAGTATTCACCGTGTCTCCTCCTGCTCTGCAAGCAATACAGAAGTATCCCTGCCCTTCTGCGCATGTAGTGTACCTGCTCCAGCTCGCCTGAGCAAGGTGAGTCTCACTTTGCTTCTTTTTCTTGAGCATGCAATCTAATTTGTCCCCCCCGGTTGTGCCTGACTCAGGTCTCTTCCATTTCAGAACAAGCGATTGATCTTGGCAGTCCGCCTTCTCGGTGGTGGGATTGGCCCTCTCAAGCTCCTGGGCAGGATTTCTGTCTAACCGCCCCTGGCCCAGGATGAAGTCCTCGAGCAACAGAGCTATGTAGCACAGCGTGGGTCTCCTGGCGCCTTCTGCAACCTAGAAGGGCTATCCCTGATGTCCCCTCAGTCTGACAGGAATCCAAATGCTCATCCCCTTCCCTGAGAGGGATGTTGATTTGTTATCTTGGAATAGTCTCTCAGATGCGTTGGGATGCACTGAGATGTAGGTGTTAACCTTGGGTTCTCTATGATGTACCAACTCGCCTTTCTCCCACAGTTCCTTGCTCAGATGGAATAATGCTTTTCCTAGCTCCACAACGTGGCCTGCAATCTTCTGAGGCTGTGTTGGGGAGGGAAAGTGATCCTCTCAGCACGGACTGAGTTTTAGGCCTGGATTGTTGGAAAGGCAAGCATGTGCTTGAGCAACGTGTAGCCTGAAATCTGTGTCTTCCACTTGTGCTTGTCTCGCCATGCATTTGCTCAAGCAGTTCTTGGCAAGCAATGTTTGCATTGCAGCTGTCCCAGCTATTGTGGCTTTATGTAGCTGGGATCCCTCTTGTCAGGATGTCACCGCGGCCTGTGTTCCAGGCCGTTCCTGTTGTCGAGGCAAGTGTGTGTTGTTCACCATGGAGTATGGCCCATAGCGTGCTCCTAGAGCTGGAGTAGGCCAACTGCAGCTCTGCTGGGCTTGTATGTTGTGGAGCTGCTCCGGGAAAGTACAGAGTGGGTGTTTGAAACTGTGTAGTGAGGGTCTTCCCCTCCCGAGATGTATGTTACACCTCCTTCACTAACAATACAATGTATGTCCCTGTGTTCAGTCAGTGAGCAAAGTGTATTTCTCAGCCTCAGGAAGCATGGAATGCACCTGGTGCAGTCCACTGGAGAAGATGGAGTTAAGGATGTGAGGCCCCCAGTGTTTCCTGCCTCTAATGGCAGCTTCTCAGGAAGGTAGGGCCCGCTGATCTAGGTTTTGACAGCTGGTGCCAGAATGCTGAGGGAGTTTCATCTGCAGTTTCCCATGTAGGAGCTGGAATTGGAGCTGGCTCAAGGGGTAGAGTGCTAGCCTTGAGGGAAACACCTCAGGGACAGCGCCCATGCCCTGAGTTCAAGTGGCAGGACTGACACCGACAACCAATCCAAAGGCAAACCTGAAGCAAAGCACGGATGGAGTAAGAATCAAGCATATCTACAAGCTGTGCCTCTTAAATATTGGCGGCTCTCCTTTTAAGAGATGAGGCCTTCACTAGCTGGCTTCGCCAATCAATATGGCAAAACCTTCTGGTCGTTAGACAGACAGGAATAGGACTGTTGCATTTCCTTTTTGCATGAGATGCACAGGCTGCAAGTGTCGTGCATCTGTTTCAGCTGTCCAAAGAAGGTAGCTTTCGGGTGAAGGCTGGTACAGACACCCTGGAGGCAAGAGGATTCTTCCCTGGTCAGCACTGAAGGTCAACTCAGGTTTTCATGCCCACAGAGTGATGTCTCATGTTCTACGAAGCCAGGACTTCTCCAGTCCTCAGCTCCCACTAACCCAACTCAGGAAGCCATTGATCGGGTGATGCCCCTGTAGGCATTAATCGTTTGTGATTGTCTTTTGTGACCCTGAGAAGATTGTACTAGGTGGGCGGGGATTGGGGACTAAATAGAGTGGCAAAGGGATGGAGGGGTGATGAGGGTGGCGAGGGGAGGCGGGGGGGCTTGGTCCCAGACTGTGTGTATCAGCCTCCCTACATTTGTACTGTGTTAGGGCCAGCATTTCTGCAGTAGCAAGATGTGCCGACCCGTTTTGGGAAAAGACGAAATATGCAAAGTGCAGGTATCCTCCGACTGGAGAGTGCTTCCTTCGTGCTCCTGAACATGGCAGGTGTGTGCTGCCAGGCACCTCAGCGTGGAACAGATCTCTGCCCTTATGCTCTAGTGCATGCTGCCCGTTCTCCTCGGTGGTCTGGAATGAAGTGTTTTCTTCCACTGTCCTCAGTGTAGAACGTGTTCCTACTACAGTTGACCTCAGCCTGAAACCCGTGTCTTCCAGTCATTCTAATTGTCAAGTCCTGGCTGGCACTGCCTGCAATCCCTGTCCTTCTGCTGACTTCAGCACAGAGTGCACCTCGTGTATCTCTCCTTAGTCCTGAACGCCTCTGGCCCTGGTCTCCAGGGAAGAGAGTTCATCTATTCGGAGTGTCGTGAGCGTTGAAGGCACCCGATGTACCTCTCGTCAGGAAGGTAAATGTCCGGCGGAGCCTCCTCTCTCAAGTATTCACCGTGTCTCCTCCTGCTCTGCAAGCAATACAGAAGTATCCCTGCCCTTCTGCGCATGTAGTGTACCTGCTCCAGCTCGCCTGAGCAAGGTGAGTCTCACTTTGCTTCTTTTTCTTCAGCATGCAATCTAATTTGTCCCCCCCGGTTGTGCCTGACTCAGGTCTCTTCCATTTCAGAACAAGCGATTGATCTTGGCAGTCCGCCTTCTCGGTGGTGGGATTGGCCCTCTCAAGCTCCTGGGCAGGATTTCTGTCTAACCGCCCCTGGCCCAGGATGAAGTCCTCGAGCAACAGAGCTATGTAGCACAGCGTGGGTCTCCTGGCGCCTTCTGCAACCTAGAAGGGCTATCCCTGATGTCCCCTCAGTCTGACAGGAATCCAAATGCTCATCCCCTTCCCTGAGAGGGATGTTGATTTGTTATCTTGGAATAGTCTCTCAGATGCGTTGGGATGCACTGAGATGTAGGTGTTAACCTTGGGTTCTCTATGATGTACCAACTCGCCTTTCTCCCACAGTTCCTTGCTCAGATGGAATAATGCTTTTCCTAGCTCCACAACGTGGCCTGCAATCTTCTGAGGCTGTGTTGGGGAGGGAAAGTGATCCTCTCAGCACGGACTGAGTTTTAGGCCTGGATTGTTGGAAAGGCAAGCATGTGCTTGAGCAACGTGTAGCCTGAAATCTGTGTCTTCCACTTGTGCTTGTCTCGCCATGCATTTGCTCAAGCAGTTCTTGGCAAGCAATGTTTGCATTGCAGCTGTCCCAGCTATTGTGGCTTTATGTAGCTGGGATCCCTCTTGTCAGGATGTCACCGCGGCCTGTGTTCCAGGCCGTTCCTGTTGTCGAGGCAAGTGTGTGTTGTTCACCATGGAGTATGGCCCATAGCGTGCTCCTAGAGCTGGAGTAGGCCAACTGCAGCTCTGCTGGGCTTGTATGTTGTGGAGCTGCTCCGGGAAAGTACAGAGTGGGTGTTTGAAACTGTGTAGTGAGGGTCTTCCCCTCCCGAGATGTATGTTACACCTCCTTCACTAACAATACAATGTATGTCCCTGTGTTCAGTCAGTGAGCAAAGTGTATTTCTCAGCCTCAGGAAGCATGGAATGCACCTGGTGCAGTCCACTGGAGAAGATGGAGTTAAGGATGTGAGGCCCCCAGTGTTTCCTGCCTCTAATGGCAGCTTCTCAGGAAGGTAGGGCCCGCTGATCTAGGTTTTGACAGCTGGTGCCAGAATGCTGAGGGAGTTTCATCTGCAGTTTCCCATGTAGGAGCTGGAATTGGAGCTGGCTCAAGGGGTAGAGTGCTAGCCTTGAGGGAAACACCTCAGGGACAGCGCCCATGCCCTGAGTTCAAGTGGCAGGACTGACACCGACAACCAATCCAAAGGCAAACCTGAAGCAAAGCACGGATGGAGTAAGAATCAAGCATATCTACAAGCTGTGCCTCTTAAATATTGGCGGCTCTCCTTTTAAGAGATGAGGCCTTCACTAGCTGGCTTCGCCAATCAATATGGCAAAACCTTCTGGTCGTTAGACAGACAGGAATAGGACTGTTGCATTTCCTTTTTGCATGAGATGCACAGGCTGCAAGTGTCGTGCATCTGTTTCAGCTGTCCAAAGAAGGTAGCTTTCGGGTGAAGGCTGGTACAGACACCCTGGAGGCAAGAGGATTCTTCCCTGGTCAGCACTGAAGGTCAACTCAGGTTTTCATGCCCACAGAGTGATGTCTCATGTTCTACGAAGCCAGGACTTCTCCAGTCCTCAGCTCCCACTAACCCAACTCAGGAAGCCATTGATCGGGTGATGCCCCTGTAGGCATTAATCGTTTGTGATTGTCTTTTGTGACCCTGAGAAGATTGTACTAGGTGGGCGGGGATTGGGGACTAAATAGAGTGGCAAAGGGATGGAGGGGTGATGAGGGTGGCGAGGGGAGGGGGGGGGGCTTGGTCCCAGACTGTGTGTATCAGCCTCCCTACATTTGTACTGTGTTAGGGCCAGCATTTCTGCAGTAGCAAGATGTGCCGACCCGTTTTGGGAAAAGACGAAATATGCAAAGTGCAGGTATCCTCCGACTGGAGAGTGCTTCCTTCGTGCTCCTGAACATGGCAGGTGTGTGCTGCCAGGCACCTCAGCGTGGAACAGATCTCTGCCCTTATGCTCTAGTGCATGCTGCCCGTTCTCCTCGGTGGTCTGGAATGAAGTGTTTTCTTCCACTGTCCTCAGTGTAGAACGTGTTCCTACTACAGTTGACCTCAGCCTGAAACCCGTGTCTTCCAGTCATTCTAATTGTCAAGTCCTGGCTGGCACTGCCTGCAATCCCTGTCCTTCTGCTGACTTCAGCACAGAGTGCACCTCGTGTATCTCTCCTTAGTCCTGAACGCCTCTGGCCCTGGTCTCCAGGGAAGAGAGTTCATCTATTCGGAGTGTCGTGAGCGTTGAAGGCACCCGATGTACCTCTCGTCAGGAAGGTAAATGTCCGGCGGAGCCTCCTCTCTCAAGTATTCACCGTGTCTCCTCCTGCTCTGCAAGCAATACAGAAGTATCCCTGCCCTTCTGCGCATGTAGTGTACCTGCTCCAGCTCGCCTGAGCAAGGTGAGTCTCACTTTGCTTCTTTTTCTTCAGCATGCAATCTAATTTGTCCCCCCCGGTTGTGCCTGACTCAGGTCTCTTCCATTTCAGAACAAGCGATTGATCTTGGCAGTCCGCCTTCTCGGTGGTGGGATTGGCCCTCTCAAGCTCCTGGGCAGGATTTCTGTCTAACCGCCCCTGGCCCAGGATGAAGTCCTCGAGCAACAGAGCTATGTAGCACAGCGTGGGTCTCCTGGCGCCTTCTGCAACCTAGAAGGGCTATCCCTGATGTCCCCTCAGTCTGACAGGAATCCAAATGCTCATCCCCTTCCCTGAGAGGGATGTTGATTTGTTATCTTGGAATAGTCTCTCAGATGCGTTGGGATGCACTGAGATGTAGGTGTTAACCTTGGGTTCTCTATGATGTACCAACTCGCCTTTCTCCCACAGTTCCTTGCTCAGATGGAATAATGCTTTTCCTAGCTCCACAACGTGGCCTGCAATCTTCTGAGGCTGTGTTGGGGAGGGAAAGTGATCCTCTCAGCACGGACTGAGTTTTAGGCCTGGATTGTTGGAAAGGCAAGCATGTGCTTGAGCAACGTGTAGCCTGAAATCTGTGTCTTCCACTTGTGCTTGTCTCGCCATGCATTTGCTCAAGCAGTTCTTGGCAAGCAATGTTTGCATTGCAGCTGTCCCAGCTATTGTGGCTTTATGTAGCTGGGATCCCTCTTGTCAGGATGTCACCGCGGCCTGTGTTCCAGGCCGTTCCTGTTGTCGAGGCAAGTGTGTGTTGTTCACCATGGAGTATGGCCCATAGCGTGCTCCTAGAGCTGGAGTAGGCCAACTGCAGCTCTGCTGGGCTTGTATGTTGTGGAGCTGCTCCGGGAAAGTACAGAGTGGGTGTTTGAAACTGTGTAGTGAGGGTCTTCCCCTCCCGAGATGTATGTTACACCTCCTTCACTAACAATACAATGTATGTCCCTGTGTTCAGTCAGTGAGCAAAGTGTATTTCTCAGCCTCAGGAAGCATGGAATGCACCTGGTGCAGTCCACTGGAGAAGATGGAGTTAAGGATGTGAGGCCCCCAGTGTTTCCTGCCTCTAATGGCAGCTTCTCAGGAAGGTAGGGCCCGCTGATCTAGGTTTTGACAGCTGGTGCCAGAATGCTGAGGGAGTTTCATCTGCAGTTTCCCATGTAGGAGCTGGAATTGGAGCTGGCTCAAGGGGTAGAGTGCTAGCCTTGAGGGAAACACCTCAGGGACAGCGCCCATGCCCTGAGTTCAAGTGGCAGGACTGACACCGACAACCAATCCAAAGGCAAACCTGAAGCAAAGCACGGATGGAGTAAGAATCAAGCATATCTACAAGCTGTGCCTCTTAAATATTGGCGGCTCTCCTTTTAAGAGATGAGGCCTTCACTAGCTGGCTTCGCCAATCAATATGGCAAAACCTTCTGGTCGTTAGACAGACAGGAATAGGACTGTTGCATTTCCTTTTTGCATGAGATGCACAGGCTGCAAGTGTCGTGCATCTGTTTCAGCTGTCCAAAGAAGGTAGCTTTCGGGTGAAGGCTGGTACAGACACCCTGGAGGCAAGAGGATTCTTCCCTGGTCAGCACTGAAGGTCAACTCAGGTTTTCATGCCCACAGAGTGATGTCTCATGTTCTACGAAGCCAGGACTTCTCCAGTCCTCAGCTCCCACTAACCCAACTCAGGAAGCCATTGATCGGGTGATGCCCCTGTAGGCATTAATCGTTTGTGATTGTCTTTTGTGACCCTGAGAAGATTGTACTAGGTGGGCGGGGATTGGGGACTAAATAGAGTGGCAAAGGGATGGAGGGGTGATGAGGGTGGCGAGGGGAGGCGGGGGGGCTTGGTCCCAGACTGTGTGTATCAGCCTCCCTACATTTGTACTGTGTTAGGGCCAGCATTTCTGCAGTAGCAAGATGTGCCGACCCGTTTTGGGAAAAGACGAAATATGCAAAGTGCAGGTATCCTCCGACTGGAGAGTGCTTCCTTCGTGCTCCTGAACATGGCAGGTGTGTGCTGCCAGGCACCTCAGCGTGGAACAGATCTCTGCCCTTATGCTCTAGTGCATGCTGCCCGTTCTCCTCGGTGGTCTGGAATGAAGTGTTTTCTTCCACTGTCCTCAGTGTAGAACGTGTTCCTACTACAGTTGACCTCAGCCTGAAACCCGTGTCTTCCAGTCATTCTAATTGTCAAGTCCTGGCTGGCACTGCCTGCAATCCCTGTCCTTCTGCTGACTTCAGCACAGAGTGCACCTCGTGTATCTCTCCTTAGTCCTGAACGCCTCTGGCCCTGGTCTCCAGGGAAGAGAGTTCATCTATTCGGAGTGTCGTGAGCGTTGAAGGCACCCGATGTACCTCTCGTCAGGAAGGTAAATGTCCGGCGGAGCCTCCTCTCTCAAGTATTCACCGTGTCTCCTCCTGCTCTGCAAGCAATACAGAAGTATCCCTGCCCTTCTGCGCATGTAGTGTACCTGCTCCAGCTCGCCTGAGCAAGGTGAGTCTCACTTTGCTTCTTTTTCTTCAGCATGCAATCTAATTTGTCCCCCCCGGTTGTGCCTGACTCAGGTCTCTTCCATTTCAGAACAAGCGATTGATCTTGGCAGTCCGCCTTCTCGGTGGTGGGATTGGCCCTCTCAAGCTCCTGGGCAGGATTTCTGTCTAACCGCCCCTGGCCCAGGATGAAGTCCTCGAGCAACAGAGCTATGTAGCACAGCGTGGGTCTCCTGGCGCCTTCTGCAACCTAGAAGGGCTATCCCTGATGTCCCCTCAGTCTGACAGGAATCCAAATGCTCATCCCCTTCCCTGAGAGGGATGTTGATTTGTTATCTTGGAATAGTCTCTCAGATGCGTTGGGATGCACTGAGATGTAGGTGTTAACCTTGGGTTCTCTATGATGTACCAACTCGCCTTTCTCCCACAGTTCCTTGCTCAGATGGAATAATGCTTTTCCTAGCTCCACAACGTGGCCTGCAATCTTCTGAGGCTGTGTTGGGGAGGGAAAGTGATCCTCTCAGCACGGACTGAGTTTTAGGCCTGGATTGTTGGAAAGGCAAGCATGTGCTTGAGCAACGTGTAGCCTGAAATCTGTGTCTTCCACTTGTGCTTGTCTCGCCATGCATTTGCTCAAGCAGTTCTTGGCAAGCAATGTTTGCATTGCAGCTGTCCCAGCTATTGTGGCTTTATGTAGCTGGGATCCCTCTTGTCAGGATGTCACCGCGGCCTGTGTTCCAGGCCGTTCCTGTTGTCGAGGCAAGTGTGTGTTGTTCACCATGGAGTATGGCCCATAGCGTGCTCCTAGAGCTGGAGTAGGCCAACTGCAGCTCTGCTGGGCTTGTATGTTGTGGAGCTGCTCCGGGAAAGTACAGAGTGGGTGTTTGAAACTGTGTAGTGAGGGTCTTCCCCTCCCGAGATGTATGTTACACCTCCTTCACTAACAATACAATGTATGTCCCTGTGTTCAGTCAGTGAGCAAAGTGTATTTCTCAGCCTCAGGAAGCATGGAATGCACCTGGTGCAGTCCACTGGAGAAGATGGAGTTAAGGATGTGAGGCCCCCAGTGTTTCCTGCCTCTAATGGCAGCTTCTCAGGAAGGTAGGGCCCGCTGATCTAGGTTTTGACAGCTGGTGCCAGAATGCTGAGGGAGTTTCATCTGCAGTTTCCCATGTAGGAGCTGGAATTGGAGCTGGCTCAAGGGGGTAGAGTGCTAGCCTTGAGGGAAACACCTCAGGGACAGCGCCCATGCCCTGAGTTCAAGTGGCAGGACTGACACCGACAACCAATCCAAAGGCAAACCTGAAGCAAAGCACGGATGGAGTAAGAATCAAGCATATCTACAAGCTGTGCCTCTTAAATATTGGCGGCTCTCCTTTTAAGAGATGAGGCCTTCACTAGCTGGCTTCGCCAATCAATATGGCAAAACCTTCTGGTCGTTAGACAGACAGGAATAGGACTGTTGCATTTCCTTTTTGCATGAGATGCACAGGCTGCAAGTGTCGTGCATCTGTTTCAGCTGTCCAAAGAAGGTAGCTTTCGGGTGAAGGCTGGTACAGACACCCTGGAGGCAAGAGGATTCTTCCCTGGTCAGCACTGAAGGTCAACTCAGGTTTTCATGCCCACAGAGTGATGTCTCATGTTCTACGAAGCCAGGACTTCTCCAGTCCTCAGCTCCCACTAACCCAACTCGGGAAGCCATTGATCGGGTGATGCCCCTGTAGGCATTAATCGTTTGTGATTGTCTTTTGTGACCCTGAGAAGATTGTACTAGGTGGGCGGGGATTGGGGACTAAATAGAGTGGCAAAGGGATGGAGGGGTGATGAGGGTGGCGAGGGGAGGCGGGGGGGCTTGGTCCCAGACTGTGTGTATCAGCCTCCCTACATTTGTACTGTGTTAGGGCCAGCATTTCTGCAGTAGCAAGATGTGCCGACCCGTTTTGGGAAAAGACGAAATATGCAAAGTGCAGGTATCCTCCGACTGGAGAGTGCTTCCTTCGTGCTCCTGAACATGGCAGGTGTGTGCTGCCAGGCACCTCAGCGTGGAACAGATCTCTGCCCTTATGCTCTAGTGCATGCTGCCCGTTCTCCTCGGTGGTCTGGAATGAAGTGTTTTCTTCCACTGTCCTCAGTGTAGAACGTGTTCCTACTACAGTTGACCTCAGCCTGAAACCCGTGTCTTCCAGTCATTCTAATTGTCAAGTCCTGGCTGGCACTGCCTGCAATCCCTGTCCTTCTGCTGACTTCAGCACAGAGTGCACCTCGTGTATCTCTCCTTAGTCCTGAACGCCTCTGGCCCTGGTCTCCAGGGAAGAGAGTTCATCTATTCGGAGTGTCGTGAGCGTTGAAGGCACCCGATGTACCTCTCGTCAGGAAGGTAAATGTCCGGCGGAGCCTCCTCTCTCAAGTATTCACCGTGTCTCCTCCTGCTCTGCAAGCAATACAGAAGTATCCCTGCCCTTCTGCGCATGTAGTGTACCTGCTCCAGCTCGCCTGAGCAAGGTGAGTCTCACTTTGCTTCTTTTTCTTCAGCATGCAATCTAATTTGTCCCCCCCGGTTGTGCCTGACTCAGGTCTCTTCCATTTCAGAACAAGCGATTGATCTTGGCAGTCCGCCTTCTCGGTGGTGGGATTGGCCCTCTCAAGCTCCTGGGCAGGATTTCTGTCTAACCGCCCCTGGCCCAGGATGAAGTCCTCGAGCAACAGAGCTATGTAGCACAGCGTGGGTCTCCTGGCGCCTTCTGCAACCTAGAAGGGCTATCCCTGATGTCCCCTCAGTCTGACAGGAATCCAAATGCTCATCCCCTTCCCTGAGAGGGATGTTGATTTGTTATCTTGGAATAGTCTCTCAGATGCGTTGGGATGCACTGAGATGTAGGTGTTAACCTTGGGTTCTCTATGATGTACCAACTCGCCTTTCTCCCACAGTTCCTTGCTCAGATGGAATAATGCTTTTCCTAGCTCCACAACGTGGCCTGCAATCTTCTGAGGCTGTGTTGGGGAGGGAAAGTGATCCTCTCAGCACGGACTGAGTTTTAGGCCTGGATTGTTGGAAAGGCAAGCATGTGCTTGAGCAACGTGTAGCCTGAAATCTGTGTCTTCCACTTGTGCTTGTCTCGCCATGCATTTGCTCAAGCAGTTCTTGGCAAGCAATGTTTGCATTGCAGCTGTCCCAGCTATTGTGGCTTTATGTAGCTGGGATCCCTCTTGTCAGGATGTCACCGCGGCCTGTGTTCCAGGCCGTTCCTGTTGTCGAGGCAAGTGTGTGTTGTTCACCATGGAGTATGGCCCATAGCGTGCTCCTAGAGCTGGAGTAGGCCAACTGCAGCTCTGCTGGGCTTGTATGTTGTGGAGCTGCTCCGGAAAGTACAGAGTGGGTGTTTGAAACTGTGTAGTGAGGGTCTTCCCCTCCCGAGATGTATGTTACACCTCCTTCACTAACAATACAATGTATGTCCCTGTGTTCAGTCAGTGAGCAAAGTGTATTTCTCAGCCTCAGGAAGCATGGAATGCACCTGGTGCAGTCCACTGGAGAAGATGGAGTTAAGGATGTGAGGCCCCCAGTGTTTCCTGCCTCTAATGGCAGCTTCTCAGGAAGGTAGGGCCCGCTGATCTAGGTTTTGACAGCTGGTGCCAGAATGCTGAGGGAGTTTCATCTGCAGTTTCCCATGTAGGAGCTGGAATTGGAGCTGGCTCAAGGGGTAGAGTGCTAGCCTTGAGGGAAACACCTCAGGGACAGCGCCCATGCCCTGAGTTCAAGTGGCAGGACTGACACCGACAACCAATCCAAAGGCAAACCTGAAGCAAAGCACGGATGGAGTAAGAATCAAGCATATCTACAAGCTGTGCCTCTTAAATATTGGCGGCTCTCCTTTTAAGAGATGAGGCCTTCACTAGCTGGCTTCGCCAATCAATATGGCAAAACCTTCTGGTCGTTAGACAGACAGGAATAGGACTGTTGCATTTCCTTTTTGCATGAGATGCACAGGCTGCAAGTGTCGTGCATCTGTTTCAGCTGTCCAAAGAAGGTAGCTTTCGGGTGAAGGCTGGTACAGACACCCTGGAGGCAAGAGGATTCTTCCCTGGTCAGCACTGAAGGTCAACTCAGGTTTTCATGCCCACAGAGTGATGTCTCATGTTCTACGAAGCCAGGACTTCTCCAGTCCTCAGCTCCCACTAACCCAACTCAGGAAGCCATTGATCGGGTGATGCCCCTGTAGGCATTAATCGTTTGTGATTGTCTTTTGTGACCCTGAGAAGATTGTACTAGGTGGGCGGGGATTGGGGACTAAATAGAGTGGCAAAGGGATGGAGGGGTGATGAGGGTGGCGAGGGGAGGCGGGGGGGCTTGGTCCCAGACTGTGTGTATCAGCCTCCCTACATTTGTACTGTGTTAGGGCCAGCATTTCTGCAGTAGCAAGATGTGCCGACCCGTTTTGGGAAAAGACGAAATATGCAAAGTGCAGGTATCCTCCGACTGGAGAGTGCTTCCTTCGTGCTCCTGAACATGGCAGGTGTGTGCTGCCAGGCACCTCAGCGTGGAACAGATCTCTGCCCTTATGCTCTAGTGCATGCTGCCCGTTCTCCTCGGTGGTCTGGAATGAAGTGTTTTCTTCCACTGTCCTCAGTGTAGAACGTGTTCCTACTACAGTTGACCTCAGCCTGAAACCCGTGTCTTCCAGTCATTCTAATTGTCAAGTCCTGGCTGGCACTGCCTGCAATCCCTGTCCTTCTGCTGACTTCAGCACAGAGTGCACCTCGTGTATCTCTCCTTAGTCCTGAACGCCTCTGGCCCTGGTCTCCAGGGAAGAGAGTTCATCTATTCGGAGTGTCGTGAGCGTTGAAGGCACCCGATGTACCTCTCGTCAGGAAGGTAAATGTCCGGCGGAGCCTCCTCTCTCAAGTATTCACCGTGTCTCCTCCTGCTCTGCAAGCAATACAGAAGTATCCCTGCCCTTCTGCGCATGTAGTGTACCTGCTCCAGCTCGCCTGAGCAAGGTGAGTCTCACTTTGCTTCTTTTTCTTCAGCATGCAATCTAATTTGTCCCCCCCGGTTGTGCCTGACTCAGGTCTCTTCCATTTCAGAACAAGCGATTGATCTTGGCAGTCCGCCTTCTCGGTGGTGGGATTGGCCCTCTCAAGCTCCTGGGCAGGATTTCTGTCTAACCGCCCCTGGCCCAGGATGAAGTCCTCGAGCAACAGAGCTATGTAGCACAGCGTGGGTCTCCTGGCGCCTTCTGCAACCTAGAAGGGCTATCCCTGATGTCCCCTCAGTCTGACAGGAATCCAAATGCTCATCCCCTTCCCTGAGAGGGATGTTGATTTGTTATCTTGGAATAGTCTCTCAGATGCGTTGGGATGCACTGAGATGTAGGTGTTAACCTTGGGTTCTCTATGATGTACCAACTCGCCTTTCTCCCACAGTTCCTTGCTCAGATGGAATAATGCTTTTCCTAGCTCCACAACGTGGCCTGCAATCTTCTGAGGCTGTGTTGGGGAGGGAAAGTGATCCTCTCAGCACGGACTGAGTTTTAGGCCTGGATTGTTGGAAAGGCAAGCATGTGCTTGAGCAACGTGTAGCCTGAAATCTGTGTCTTCCACTTGTGCTTGTCTCGCCATGCATTTGCTCAAGCAGTTCTTGGCAAGCAATGTTTGCATTGCAGCTGTCCCAGCTATTGTGGCTTTATGTAGCTGGGATCCCTCTTGTCAGGATGTCACCGCGGCCTGTGTTCCAGGCCGTTCCTGTTGTCGAGGCAAGTGTGTGTTGTTCACCATGGAGTATGGCCCATAGCGTGCTCCTAGAGCTGGAGTAGGCCAACTGCAGCTCTGCTGGGCTTGTATGTTGTGGAGCTGCTCCGGGAAAGTACAGAGTGGGTGTTTGAAACTGTGTAGTGAGGGTCTTCCCCTCCCGAGATGTATGTTACACCTCCTTCACTAACAATACAATGTATGTCCCTGTGTTCAGTCAGTGAGCAAAGTGTATTTCTCAGCCTCAGGAAGCATGGAATGCACCTGGTGCAGTCCACTGGAGAAGATGGAGTTAAGGATGTGAGGCCCCCAGTGTTTCCTGCCTCTAATGGCAGCTTCTCAGGAAGGTAGGGCCCGCTGATCTAGGTTTTGACAGCTGGTGCCAGAATGCTGAGGGAGTTTCATCTGCAGTTTCCCATGTAGGAGCTGGAATTGGAGCTGGCTCAAGGGGTAGAGTGCTAGCCTTGAGGGAAACACCTCAGGGACAGCGCCCATGCCCTGAGTTCAAGTGGCAGGACTGACACCGACAACCAATCCAAAGGCAAACCTGAAGCAAAGCACGGATGGAGTAAGAATCAAGCATATCTACAAGCTGTGCCTCTTAAATATTGGCGGCTCTCCTTTTAAGAGATGAGGCCTTCACTAGCTGGCTTCGCCAATCAATATGGCAAAACCTTCTGGTCGTTAGACAGACAGGAATAGGACTGTTGCATTTCCTTTTTGCATGAGATGCACAGGCTGCAAGTGTCGTGCATCTGTTTCAGCTGTCCAAAGAAGGTAGCTTTCGGGTGAAGGCTGGTACAGACACCCTGGAGGCAAGAGGATTCTTCCCTGGTCAGCACTGAAGGTCAACTCAGGTTTTCATGCCCACAGAGTGATGTCTCATGTTCTACGAAGCCAGGACTTCTCCAGTCCTCAGCTCCCACTAACCCAACTCAGGAAGCCATTGATCGGGTGATGCCCCTGTAGGCATTAATCGTTTGTGATTGTCTTTTGTGACCCTGAGAAGATTGTACTAGGTGGGCGGGGATTGGGGACTAAATAGAGTGGCAAAGGGATGGAGGGGTGATGAGGGTGGCGAGGGGAGGCGGGGGGGCTTGGTCCCAGACTGTGTGTATCAGCCTCCCTACATTTGTACTGTGTTAGGGCCAGCATTTCTGCAGTAGCAAGATGTGCCGACCCGTTTTGGGAAAAGACGAAATATGCAAAGTGCAGGTATCCTCCGACTGGAGAGTGCTTCCTTCGTGCTCCTGAACATGGCAGGTGTGTGCTGCCAGGCACCTCAGCGTGGAACAGATCTCTGCCCTTATGCTCTAGTGCATGCTGCCCGTTCTCCTCGGTGGTCTGGAATGAAGTGTTTTCTTCCACTGTCCTCAGTGTAGAACGTGTTCCTACTACAGTTGACCTCAGCCTGAAACCCGTGTCTTCCAGTCATTCTAATTGTCAAGTCCTGGCTGGCACTGCCTGCAATCCCTGTCCTTCTGCTGACTTCAGCACAGAGTGCACCTCGTGTATCTCTCCTTAGTCCTGAACGCCTCTGGCCCTGGTCTCCAGGGAAGAGAGTTCATCTATTCGGAGTGTCGTGAGCGTTGAAGGCACCCGATGTACCTCTCGTCAGGAAGGTAAATGTCCGGCGGAGCCTCCTCTCTCAAGTATTCACCGTGTCTCCTCCTGCTCTGCAAGCAATACAGAAGTATCCCTGCCCTTCTGCGCATGTAGTGTACCTGCTCCAGCTCGCCTGAGCAAGGTGAGTCTCACTTTGCTTCTTTTTCTTCAGCATGCAATCTAATTTGTCCCCCCCGGTTGTGCCTGACTCAGGTCTCTTCCATTTCAGAACAAGCGATTGATCTTGGCAGTCCGCCTTCTCGGTGGTGGGATGGGCCCTCTCAAGCTCCTGGGCAGGATTTCTGTCTAACCGCCCCTGGCCCAGGATGAAGTCCTCGAGCAACAGAGCTATGTAGCACAGCGTGGGTCTCCTGGCGCCTTCTGCAACCTAGAAGGGCTATCCCTGATGTCCCCTCAGTCTGACAGGAATCCAAATGCTCATCCCCTTCCCTGAGAGGGATGTTGATTTGTTATCTTGGAATAGTCTCTCAGATGCGTTGGGATGCACTGAGATGTAGGTGTTAACCTTGGGTTCTCTATGATGTACCAACTCGCCTTTCTCCCACAGTTCCTTGCTCAGATGGAATAATGCTTTTCCTAGCTCCACAACGTGGCCTGCAATCTTCTGAGGCTGTGTTGGGGAGGGAAAGTGATCCTCTCAGCACGGACTGAGTTTTAGGCCTGGATTGTTGGAAAGGCAAGCATGTGCTTGAGCAACGTGTAGCCTGAAAGCTGTGTCTTCCACTTGTGCTTGTCTCGCCATGCATTTGCTCAAGCAGTTCTTGGCAAGCAATGTTTGCATTGCAGCTGTCCCAGCTATTGTGGCTTTATGTAGCTGGGATCCCTCTTGTCAGGATGTCACCGCGGCCTGTGTTCCAGGCCGTTCCTGTTGTCGAGGCAAGTGTGTGTTGTTCACCATGGAGTATGGCCCATAGCGTGCTCCTAGAGCTGGAGTAGGCCAACTGCAGCTCTGCTGGGCTTGTATGTTGTGGAGCTGCTCCGGGAAAGTACAGAGTGGGTGTTTGAAACTGTGTAGTGAGGGTCTTCCCCTCCCGAGATGTATGTTACACCTCCTTCACTAACAATACAATGCATGTCCCTGTGTTCAGTCAGTGAGCAAAGTGTATTTCTCAGCCTCAGGAAGCATGGAATGCACCTGGTGCAGTCCACTGGAGAAGATGGAGTTAAGGATGTGAGGCCCCCAGTGTTTCCTGCCTCTAATGGCAGCTTCTCAGGAAGGTAGGGCCCGCTGATCTAGGTTTTGACAGCTGGTGCCAGAATGCTGAGGGAGTTTCATCTGCAGTTTCCCATGTAGGAGCTGGAATTGGAGCTGGCTCAAGGGGTAGAGTGCTAGCCTTGAGGGAAACACCTCAGGGACAGCGCCCATGCCCTGAGTTCAAGTGGCAGGACTGACACCGACAACCAATCCAAAGGCAAACCTGAAGCAAAGCACGGATGGAGTAAGAATCAAGCATATCTACAAGCTGTGCCTCTTAAATATTGGCGGCTCTCCTTTTAAGAGATGAGGCCTTCACTAGCTGGCTTCGCCAATCAATATGGCAAAACCTTCTGGTCGTTAGACAGACAGGAATAGGACTGTTGCATTTCCTTTTTGCATGAGATGCACAGGCTGCAAGTGTCGTGCATCTGTTTCAGCTGTCCAAAGAAGGTAGCTTTCGGGTGAAGGCTGGTACAGACACCCTGGAGGCAAGAGGATTCTTCCCTGGTCAGCACTGAAGGTCAACTCAGGTTTCCATGCCCACAGAGTGATGTCTCATGTTCTACGAAGCCAGGACTTCTCCAGTCCTCAGCTCCCACTAACCCAACTCAGGAAGCCATTGATCGGGTGATGCCCCTGTAGGCATTAATCGTTTGTGATTGTCTTTTGTGACCCTGAGAAGATTGTACTAGGTGGGCGGGGATTGGGGACTAAATAGAGTGGCAAAGGGATGGAGGGGTGATGAGGGTGGCGAGGGGAGGGGGGGGCTTGGTCCCAGACTGTGTGTATCAGCCTCCCTACATTTGTACTGTGTTAGGGCCAGCATTTCTGCAGTAGCAAGATGTGCCGACCCGTTTTGGGAAAAGACGAAATATGCAAAGTGCAGGTATCCTCCGACTGGAGAGTGCTTCCTTCGTGCTCCTGAACATGGCAGGTGTGTGCTGCCAGGCACCTCAGCGTGGAACAGATCTCTGCCCTTATGCTCTAGTGCATGCTGCCCGTTCTCCTCGGTGGTCTGGAATGAAGTGTTTTCTTCCACTGTCCTCAGTGTAGAACGTGTTCCTACTACAGTTGACCTCAGCCTGAAACCCGTGTCTTCCAGTCATTCTAATTGTCAAGTCCTGGCTGGCACTGCCTGCAATCCCTGTCCTTCTGCTGACTTCAGCACAGAGTGCACCTCGTGTATCTCTCCTTAGTCCTGAACGCCTCTGGCCCTGGTCTCCAGGGAAGAGAGTTCATGTATTCGGAGTGTCGTGAGCGTTGAAGGCACCCGATGTACCTCTCGTCAGGAAGGTAAATGTCCGGCGGAGCCTCCTCTCTCAAGTATTCACCGTGTCTCCTCCTGCTCTGCAAGCAATACAGAAGTATCCCTGCCCTTCTGCGCATGTAGTGTACCTGCTCCAGCTCGCCTGAGCAAGGTGAGTCTCACTTTGCTTCTTTTTCTTCAGCATGCAATCTAATTTGTCCCCCCCGGTTGTGCCTGACTCAGGTCTCTTCCATTTCAGAACAAGCGATTGATCTTGGCAGTCCGCCTTCTCGGTGGTGGGATGGGCCCTCTCAAGCTCCTGGGCAGGATTTCTGTCTAACCGCCCCTGGCCCAGGATGAAGTCCTCGAGCAACAGAGCTATGTAGCACAGCGTGGGTCTCCTGGCGCCTTCTGCAACCTAGAAGGGCTATCCCTGATGTCCCCTCAGTCTGACAGGAATCCAAATGCTCATCCCCTTCCCTGAGAGGGATGTTGATTTGTTATCTTGGAATAGTCTCTCAGATGCGTTGGGATGCACTGAGATGTAGGTGTTAACCTTGGGTTCTCTATGATGTACCAACTCGCCTTTCTCCCACAGTTCCTTGCTCAGATGGAATAATGCTTTTCCTAGCTCCACAACGTGGCCTGCAATCTTCTGAGGCTGTGTTGGGGAGGGAAAGTGATCCTCTCAGCACGGACTGAGTTTTAGGCCTGGATTGTTGGAAAGGCAAGCATGTGCTTGAGCAACGTGTAGCCTGAAAGCTGTGTCTTCCACTTGTGCTTGTCTCGCCATGCATTTGCTCAAGCAGTTCTTGGCAAGCAATGTTTGCATTGCAGCTGTCCCAGCTATTGTGGCTTTATGTAGCTGGGATCCCTCTTGTCAGGATGTCACCGCGGCCTGTGTTCCAGGCCGTTCCTGTTGTCGAGGCAAGTGTGTGTTGTTCACCATGGAGTATGGCCCATAGCGTGCTCCTAGAGCTGGAGTAGGCCAACTGCAGCTCTGCTGGGCTTGTATGTTGTGGAGCTGCTCCGGGAAAGTACAGAGTGGGTGTTTGAAACTGTGTAGTGAGGGTCTTCCCCTCCCGAGATGTATGTTACACCTCCTTCACTAACAATACAATGCATGTCCCTGTGTTCAGTCAGTGAGCAAAGTGTATTTCTCAGCCTCAGGAAGCATGGAATGCACCTGGTGCAGTCCACTGGAGAAGATGGAGTTAAGGATGTGAGGCCCCCAGTGTTTCCTGCCTCTAATGGCAGCTTCTCAGGAAGGTAGGGCCCGCTGATCTAGGTTTTGACAGCTGGTGCCAGAATGCTGAGGGAGTTTCATCTGCAGTTTCCCATGTAGGAGCTGGAATTGGAGCTGGCTCAAGGGGTAGAGTGCTAGCCTTGAGGGAAACACCTCAGGGACAGCGCCCATGCCCTGAGTTCAAGTGGCAGGACTGACACCGACAACCAATCCAAAGGCAAACCTGAAGCAAAGCACGGATGGAGTAAGAATCAAGCATATCTACAAGCTGTGCCTCTTAAATATTGGCGGCTCTCCTTTTAAGAGATGAGGCCTTCACTAGCTGGCTTCGCCAATCAATATGGCAAAACCTTCTGGTCGTTAGACAGACAGGAATAGGACTGTTGCATTTCCTTTTTGCATGAGATGCACAGGCTGCAAGTGTCGTGCATCTGTTTCAGCTGTCCAAAGAAGGTAGCTTTCGGGTGAAGGCTGGTACAGACACCCTGGAGGCAAGAGGATTCTTCCCTGGTCAGCACTGAAGGTCAACTCAGGTTTCCATGCCCACAGAGTGATGTCTCATGTTCTACGAAGCCAGGACTTCTCCAGTCCTCAGCTCCCACTAACCCAACTCGGGAAGCCATTGATCGGGTGATGCCCCTGTAGGCATTAATCGTTTGTGATTGTCTTTTGTGACCCTGAGAAGATTGTACTAGGTGGGCGGGGATTGGGGACTAAATAGAGTGGCAAAGGGATGGAGGGGTGATGAGGGTGGCGAGGGGAGGCGGGGGGGCTTGGTCCCAGACTGTGTGTATCAGCCTCCCTACATTTGTACTGTGTTAGGGCCAGCATTTCTGCAGTAGCAAGATGTGCCGACCCGTTTTGGGAAAAGACGAAATATGCAAAGTGCAGGTATCCTCCGACTGGAGAGTGCTTCCTTCGTGCTCCTGAACATGGCAGGTGTGTGCTGCCAGGCACCTCAGCGTGGAACAGATCTCTGCCCTTATGCTCTAGTGCATGCTGCCCGTTCTCCTCGGTGGTCTGGAATGAAGTGTTTTCTTCCACTGTCCTCAGTGTAGAACGTGTTCCTACTACAGTTGACCTCAGCCTGAAACCCGTGTCTTCCAGTCATTCTAATTGTCAAGTCCTGGCTGGCACTGCCTGCAATCCCTGTCCTTCTGCTGACTTCAGCACAGAGTGCACCTCGTGTATCTCTCCTTAGTCCTGAACGCCTCTGGCCCTGGTCTCCAGGGAAGAGAGTTCATGTATTCGGAGTGTCGTGAGCGTTGAAGGCACCCGATGTACCTCTCGTCAGGAAGGTAAATGTCCGGCGGAGCCTCCTCTCTCAAGTATTCACCGTGTCTCCTCCTGCTCTGCAAGCAATACAGAAGTATCCCTGCCCTTCTGCGCATGTAGTGTACCTGCTCCAGCTCGCCTGAGCAAGGTGAGTCTCACTTTGCTTCTTTTTCTTCAGCATGCAATCTAATTTGTCCCCCCCGGTTGTGCCTGACTCAGGTCTCTTCCATTTCAGAACAAGCGATTGATCTTGGCAGTCCGCCTTCTCGGTGGTGGGATGGGCCCTCTCAAGCTCCTGGGCAGGATTTCTGTCTAACCACCCCTGGCCCAGGATGAAGTCCTCGAGCAACAGAGCTATGTAGCACAGCGTGGGTCTCCTGGCGCCTTCTGCAACCTAGAAGGGCTATCCCTGATGTCCCCTCAGTCTGACAGGAATCCAAATGCTCATCCCCTTCCCTGAGAGGGATGTTGATTTGTTATCTTGGAATAGTCTCTCAGATGCGTTGGGATGCACTGAGATGTAGGTGTTAACCTTGGGTTCTCTATGATGTACCAACTCGCCTTTCTCCCACAGTTCCTTGCTCAGATGGAATAATGCTTTTCCTAGCTCCACAACGTGGCCTGCAATCTTCTGAGGCTGTGTTGGGGAGGGAAAGTGATCCTCTCAGCACGGACTGAGTTTTAGGCCTGGATTGTTGGAAAGGCAAGCATGTGCTTGAGCAACGTGTAGCCTGAAATCTGTGTCTTCCACTTGTGCTTGTCTCGCCATGCATTTGCTCAAGCAGTTCTTGGCAAGCAATGTTTGCATTGCAGCTGTCCCAGCTATTGTGGCTTTATGTAGCTGGGATCCCTCTTGTCAGGATGTCACCGCGGCCTGTGTTCCAGGCCGTTCCTGTTGTCGAGGCAAGTGTGTGTTGTTCACCATGGAGTATGGCCCATAGCGTGCTCCTAGAGCTGGAGTAGGCCAACTGCAGCTCTGCTGGGCTTGTATGTTGTGGAGCTGCTCCGGGAAAGTACAGAGTGGGTGTTTGAAACTGTGTAGTGAGGGTCTTCCCCTCCCGAGATGTATGTTACACCTCCTTCACTAACAATACAATGCATGTCCCTGTGTTCAGTCAGTGAGCAAAGTGTATTTCTCAGCCTCAGGAAGCATGGAATGCACCTGGTGCAGTCCACTGGAGAAGATGGAGTTAAGGATGTGAGGCCCCCAGTGTTTCCTGCCTCTAATGGCAGCTTCTCAGGAAGGTAGGGCCCGCTGATCTAGGTTTTGACAGCTGGTGCCAGAATGCTGAGGGAGTTTCATCTGCAGTTTCCCATGTAGGAGCTGGAATTGGAGCTGGCTCAAGGGGTAGAGTGCTAGCCTTGAGGGAAACACCTCAGGGACAGCGCCCATGCCCTGAGTTCAAGTGGCAGGACTGACACCGACAACCAATCCAAAGGCAAACCTGAAGCAAAGCACGGATGGAGTAAGAATCAAGCATATCTACAAGCTGTGCCTCTTAAATATTGGCGGCTCTCCTTTTAAGAGATGAGGCCTTCACTAGCTGGCTTCGCCAATCAATATGGCAAAACCTTCTGGTGGTTAGACAGACAGGAATAGGACTGTTGCATTTCCTTTTTGCATGAGATGCACAGGCTGCAAGTGTCGTGCATCTGTTTCAGCTGTCCAAAGAAGGTAGCTTTCGGGTGAAGGCTGGTACAGACACCCTGGAGGCAAGAGGATTCTTCCCTGGTCAGCACTGAAGGTCAACTCAGGTTTCCATGCCCACAGAGTGATGTCTCATGTTCTACGAAGCCAGGACTTCTCCAGTCCTCAGCTCCCACTAACCCAACTCAGGAAGCCATTGATCGGGTGATGCCCCTGTAGGCATTAATCGTTTGTGATTGTCTTTTGTGACCCTGAGAAGATTGTACTAGGTGGGCGGGGATTGGGGACTAAATAGAGTGGCAAAGGGATGGAGGGGTGATGAGGGTGGCGAGGGGAGGTGGGGGGGCTTGGTCCCAGACTGTGTGTATCAGCCTCCCTACATTTGTACTGTGTTAGGGCCAGCATTTCTGCAGTAGCAAGATGTGCCGACCCGTTTTGGGAAAAGACGAAATATGCAAAGTGCAGGTATCCTCCGACTGGAGAGTGCTTCCTTCGTGCTCCTGAACATGGCAGGTGTGTGCTGCCAGGCACCTCAGCGTGGAACAGATCTCTGCCCTTATGCTCTAGTGCATGCTGCCCGTTCTCCTCGGTGGTCTGGAATGAAGTGTTTTCTTCCACTGTCCTCAGTGTAGAACGTGTTCCTACTACAGTTGACCTCAGCCTGAAACCCGTGTCTTCCAGTCATTCTAATTGTCAAGTCCTGGCTGGCACTGCCTGCAATCCCTGTCCTTCTGCTGACTTCAGCACAGAGTGCACCTCGTGTATCTCTCCTTAGTCCTGAACGCCTCTGGCCCTGGTCTCCAGGGAAGAGAGTTCATGTATTCGGAGTGTCGTGAGCGTTGAAGGCACCCGATGTACCTCTCGTCAGGAAGGTAAATGTCCGGCGGAGCCTCCTCTCTCAAGTATTCACCGTGTCTCCTCCTGCTCTGCAAGCAATACAGAAGTATCCCTGCCCTTCTGCGCATGTAGTGTACCTGCTCCAGCTCGCCTGAGCAAGGTGAGTCTCACTTTGCTTCTTTTTCTTCAGCATGCAATCTAATTTGTCCCCCCCGGTTGTGCCTGACTCAGGTCTCTTCCATTTCAGAACAAGCGATTGATCTTGGCAGTCCGCCTTCTCGGTGGTGGGATGGGCCCTCTCAAGCTCCTGGGCAGGATTTCTGTCTAACCGCCCCTGGCCCAGGATGAAGTCCTCGAGCAACAGAGCTATGTAGCACAGCGTGGGTCTCCTGGCGCCTTCTGCAACCTAGAAGGGCTATCCCTGATGTCCCCTCAGTCTGACAGGAATCCAAATGCTCATCCCCTTCCCTGAGAGGGATGTTGATTTGTTATCTTGGAATAGTCTCTCAGATGCGTTGGGATGCACTGAGATGTAGGTGTTAACCTTGGGTTCTCTATGATGTACCAACTCGCCTTTCTCCCACAGTTCCTTGCTCAGATGGAATAATGCTTTTCCTAGCTCCACAACGTGGCCTGCAATCTTCTGAGGCTGTGTTGGGGAGGGAAAGTGATCCTCTCAGCACGGACTGAGTTTTAGGCCTGGATTGTTGGAAAGGCAAGCATGTGCTTGAGCAACGTGTAGCCTGAAAGCTGTGTCTTCCACTTGTGCTTGTCTCGCCATGCATTTGCTCAAGCAGTTCTTGGCAAGCAATGTTTGCATTGCAGCTGTCCCAGCTATTGTGGCTTTATGTAGCTGGGATCCCTCTTGTCAGGATGTCACCGCGGCCTGTGTTCCAGGCCGTTCCTGTTGTCGAGGCAAGTGTGTGTTGTTCACCATGGAGTATGGCCCATAGCGTGCTCCTAGAGCTGGAGTAGGCCAACTGCAGCTCTGCTGGGCTTGTATGTTGTGGAGCTGCTCCGGGAAAGTACAGAGTGGGTGTTTGAAACTGTGTAGTGAGGGTCTTCCCCTCCCGAGATGTATGTTACACCTCCTTCACTAACAATACAATGCATGTCCCTGTGTTCAGTCAGTGAGCAAAGTGTATTTCTCAGCCTCAGGAAGCATGGAATGCACCTGGTGCAGTCCACTGGAGAAGATGGAGTTAAGGATGTGAGGCCCCCAGTGTTTCCTGCCTCTAATGGCAGCTTCTCAGGAAGGTAGGGCCCGCTGATCTAGGTTTTGACAGCTGGTGCCAGAATGCTGAGGGAGTTTCATCTGCAGTTTCCCATGTAGGAGCTGGAATTGGAGCTGGCTCAAGGGGTAGAGTGCTAGCCTTGAGGGAAACACCTCAGGGACAGCGCCCATGCCCTGAGTTCAAGTGGCAGGACTGACACCGACAACCAATCCAAAGGCAAACCTGAAGCAAAGCACGGATGGAGTAAGAATCAAGCATATCTACAAGCTGTGCCTCTTAAATATTGGCGGCTCTCCTTTTAAGAGATGAGGCCTTCACTAGCTGGCTTCGCCAATCAATATGGCAAAACCTTCTGGTCGTTAGACAGACAGGAATAGGACTGTTGCATTTCCTTTTTGCATGAGATGCACAGGCTGCAAGTGTCGTGCATCTGTTTCAGCTGTCCAAAGAAGGTAGCTTTCGGGTGAAGGCTGGTACAGACACCCTGGAGGCAAGAGGATTCTTCCCTGGTCAGCACTGAAGGTCAACTCAGGTTTCCATGCCCACAGAGTGATGTCTCATGTTCTACGAAGCCAGGACTTCTCCAGTCCTCAGCTCCCACAAACCCAACTCGGGAAGACATTGATCGGGTGATGCCCCTGTAGGCATTAATCGTTTGTGATTGTCTTTTGTGACCCTGAGAAGATTGTACTAGGTGGGCGGGGATTGGGGACTAAATAGAGTGGCAAAGGGATGGAGGGGGTGATGAGGGTGGCGAGGGGAGGTGGGGGGCTTGGTCCCAGACTGTGTGTATCAGCCTCCCTACATTTGTACTGTGTTAGGGCCAGCATTTCTGCAGTAGCAAGATGTGCCGACCCGTTTTGGGAAAAGACGAAATATGCAAAGTGCAGGTATCCTCCGACTGGAGAGTGCTTCCTTCGTGCTCCTGAACATGGCAGGTGTGTGCCGCCAGGCACCTCAGCGTGGAACAGATCTCTGCCCTTATGCTCTAGTGCATGCTGCCCGTTCTCCTCGGTGGTCTGGAATGAAGTGTTTTCTTCCACTGTCCTCAGTGTAGAACGTGTTCCTACTACAGTTGACCTCAGCCTGAAACCCGTGTCTTCCAGTCATTCTAATTGTCAAGTCCTGGCTGGCACTGCCTGCAATCCCTGTCCTTCTGCTGACTTCAGCACAGAGTGCACCTCGTGTATCTCTCCTTAGTCCTGAACGCCTCTGGCCCTGGTCTCCAGGGAAGAGAGTTCATGTATTCGGAGTGTCGTGAGCGTTGAAGGCACCCGATGTACCTCTCGTCAGGAAGGTAAATGTCCGGCGGAGCCTCCTCTCTCAAGTATTCACCGTGTCTCCTCCTGCTCTGCAAGCAATACAGAAGTATCCCTGCCCTTCTGCGCATGTAGTGTACCTGCTCCAGCTCGCCTGAGCAAGGTGAGTCTCACTTTGCTTCTTTTTCTTCAGCATGCAATCTAATTTGTCCCCCCCGGTTGTGCCTGACTCAGGTCTCTTCCATTTCAGAACAAGCGATTGATCTTGGCAGTCCGCCTTCTCGGTGGTGGGATGGGCCCTCTCAAGCTCCTGGGCAGGATTTCTGTCTAACCGCCCCTGGCCCAGGATGAAGTCCTCGAGCAACAGAGCTATGTAGCACAGCGTGGGTCTCCTGGCGCCTTCTGCAACCTAGAAGGGCTATCCCTGATGTCCCCTCAGTCTGACAGGAATCCAAATGCTCATCCCCTTCCCTGAGAGGGATGTTGATTTGTTATCTTGGAATAGTCTCTCAGATGCGTTGGGATGCACTGAGATGTAGGTGTTAACCTTGGGTTCTCTATGATGTACCAACTCGCCTTTCTCCCACAGTTCCTTGCTCAGATGGAATAATGCTTTTCCTAGCTCCACAACGTGGCCTGCAATCTTCTGAGGCTGTGTTGGGGAGGGAAAGTGATCCTCTCAGCACGGACTGAGTTTTAGGCCTGGATTGTTGGAAAGGCAAGCATGTGCTTGAGCAACGTGTAGCCTGAAAGCTGTGTCTTCCACTTGTGCTTGTCTCGCCATGCATTTGCTCAAGCAGTTCTTGGCAAGCAATGTTTGCATTGCAGCTGTCCCAGCTATTGTGGCTTTATGTAGCTGGGATCCCTCATGTCAGGATGTCACCGCGGCCTGTGTTCCAGGCCGTTCCTGTTGTCGAGGCAAGTGTGTGTTGTTCACCATGGAGTATGGCCCATAGCGTGCTCCTAGAGCTGGAGTAGGCCAACTGCAGCTCTGCTGGGCTTGTATGTTGTGGAGCTGCTCGGGAAAGTACAGAGTGGGTGTTTGAAACTGTGTAGTGAGGGTCTTCCCCTCCCGAGATGTATGTTACACCTCCTTCACTAACAATACAATGCATGTCCCTGTGTTCAGTCAGTGAGCAAAGTGTATTTCTCAGCCTCAGGAAGCATGGAATGCACCTGGTGCAGTCCACTGGAGAAGATGGAGTTAAGGATGTGAGGCCCCCAGTGTTTCCTGCCTCTAATGGCAGCTTCTCAGGAAGGTAGGGCCCGCTGATCTAGGTTTTGACAGCTGGTGCCAGAATGCTGAGGGAGTTTCATCTGCAGTTTCCCATGTAGGAGCTGGAATTGGAGCTGGCTCAAGGGGTAGAGTGCTAGCCTTGAGGGAAACACCTCAGGGACAGCGCCCATGCCCTGAGTTCAAGTGGCAGGACTGACACCGACAACCAATCCAAAGGCAAACCTGAAGCAAAGCACGGATGGAGTAAGAATCAAGCATATCTACAAGCTGTGCCTCTTAAATATTGGCGGCTCTCCTTTTAAGAGATGAGGCCTTCACGAGCTGGCTTCGCCAATCAATATGGCAAAACCTTCTGGTCGTTAGACAGACAGGAATAGGACTGTTGCATTTCCTTTTTGCATGAGATGCACAGGCTGCAAGTGTCGTGCATCTGTTTCAGCTGTCCAAAGAAGGTAGCTTTCGGGTGAAGGCTGGTACAGACACCCTGGAGGCAAGAGGATTCTTCCCTGGTCAGCACTGAAGGTCACCTCAGGTTTTCATGCCCACAGAGTGATGTCTCATGTTCTACGAAGCCAGGACTTCTCCAGTCCTCACCTCCCACTAACCCAACTCAGGAAACCATTGATCGGGTGATGCCCCTGTAGGCATTAATCCATTAATCGTTTGTGATTGCCTTTTGTGACCCTGAGAAGATTGTACTAGGTGGGCGGGGATTGGGGACTAAATAGAGTGGCAAAGGGATGGAGGGGTGATGAGGGTGGCGAGGGGATGGGGGAGCTTGGTCCCAGACTGTGTGTATCAGCCTCCCTACATTTGTACTGTGTTAGGGCCAGCATTTCTGCAGTAGCAAGATGTGCCGACCCGTTTTGGGAAAAGACGAAATATGCAAAGTGCAGGTATCCTCCGACTGGAGAGTGCTTCCTTCGTGCTCCTGAACATGGCAGGTGTGTGTTGCCAGGCACCTCAGCGTGGAACAGATCTCTGCCCTTATGCTCTAGTGCATGCTGCCCGTTCTCCTCGGTGGTCTGGAATGAAGTGTTTTCTTCCACTGTCCTCAGTGTAGAACGTGTTCCTACTACAGTTGACCTCAGCCTGAAACCCGTGTCTTCCAGTCATTCTAATTGTCAAGTCCTGGCTGGCACTGCCTGCAATCCCTGTCCTTCTGCTGACTTCAGCACAGAGTGCACCTCGTGTATCTCTCCTTAGTCCTGAACGCCTCTGGCCCTGGTCTCCAGGGAAGAGAGTTCATGTATTCGGAGTGTCGTGAGCGTTGAAGGCACCCGATGTACCTCTCGTCAGGAAGGTAAATGTCCGGCGGAGCCTCCTCTCTCAAGTATTCACCGTGTCTCCTCCTGCTCTGCAAGCAATACAGAAGTATCCCTGCCCTTCTGCGCATGTAGTGTACCTGCTCCAGCTCGCCTGAGCAAGGTGAGTCTCACTTTGCTTCTTTTTCTTCAGCATGCAATCTAATTTGTCCCCCCCGGTTGTGCCTGACTCAGGTCTCTTCCATTTCAGAACAAGCGATTGATCTTGGCAGTCCGCCTTCTCGGTGGTGGGATTGGCCCTCTCAAGCTCCTGGGCAGGATTTCTGTCTAACCGCCCCTGGCCCAGGATGAAGTCCTCGAGCAACAGAGCTATGTAGCACAGCGTGGGGTCTCCTGGCGCCTTCTGCAACCTAGAAGGGCTATCCCTGATGTCCCCTCAGTCTGACAGGAATCCAAATGCTCATCCCCTTCCCTGAGAGGGATGTTGATTTGTTATCTTGGAATAGTCTCTCAGATGCGTTGGGATGCACTGAGATGTAGGTGTTAACCTTGGGTTCTCTATGATGTACCAACTCGCCTTTCTCCCACAGTTCCTTGCTCAGATGGAATAATGCTTTTCCTAGCTCCACAACGTGGCCTGCAATCTTCTGAGGCTGTGTTGGGGAGGGAAAGTGATCCTCTCAGCACGGACTGAGTTTTAGGCCTGGATTGTTGGAAAGGCAAGCATGTGCTTGAGCAACGTGTAGCCTGAAATCTGTGTCTTCCACTTGTGCTTGTCTCGCCATGCATTTGCTCAAGCAGTTCTTGGCAAGCAGTGTTTGCATTGCAGCTGTCCCAGCTATTGTGGCTTTATGTAGCTGGGATCCCTCTTGTCAGGATGTCACCGCGGCCTGTGTTCCAGGCCGTTCCTGTTGTCGAGGCAAGTGTGTGTTGTTCACCATGGAGTATGGCCCATAGCGTGCTCCTAGAGCTGGAGTAGGCCAACTGCAGCTCTGCTGGGCTTGTATGTTGTGGAGCTGCTCCGGGAAAGTACAGAGTGGGTGTTTGAAACTGTGTAGTGAGGGTCTTCCCCTCCCGAGATGTATGTTACACCTCCTTCACTAACAATACAATGTATGTCCCTGTGTTCAGTCAGTGAGCAAAGTGTATTTCTCAGCCTCAGGAAGCATGGAATGCACCTGGTGCAGTCCACTGGAGAAGATGGAGTTAAGGATGTGAGGCCCCCAGTGTTTCCTGCCTCTAATGGCAGCTTCTCAGGAAGGTAGGGCCCGCTGATCTAGGTTTTGACAGCTGGTGCCAGAATGCTGAGGGAGTTTCATCTGCAGTTTCCCATGTAGGAGCTGGAATTGGAGCTGGCTCAAGGGGTAGAGTGCTAGCCTTGAGGGAAACACCTCAGGGACAGCGCCCATGCCCTGAGTTCAAGTGGCAGGACTGACACCGACAACCAATCCAAAGGCAAACCTGAAGCAAAGCACGGATGGAGTAAGAATCAAGCATATCTACAAGCTGTGCCTCTTAAATATTGGCGGCTCTCCTTTTAAGAGATGAGGCCTTCACTAGCTGGCTTCGCCAATCAATATGGCAAAACCTTCTGGTCGTTAGACAGACAGGAATAGGACTGTTGCATTTCCTTTTTGCATGAGATGCACAGGCTGCAAGTGTCGTGCATCTGTTTCAGCTGTCCAAAGAAGGTAGCTTTCGGGTGAAGGCTGGTACAGACACCCTGGAGGCAAGAGGATTCTTCCCTGGTCAGCACTGAAGGTCAACTCAGGTTTTCATGCCCACAGAGTGATGTCTCATGTTCTACGAAGCCAGGACTTCTCCAGTCCTCAGCTCCCACTAACCCAACTCAGGAAGCCATTGATCGGGTGATGCCCCTGTAGGCATTAATCGTTTGTGATTGTCTTTTGTGACCCTGAGAAGATTGTACTAGGTGGGCGGGGATTGGGGACTAAATAGAGTGGCAAAGGGATGGAGGGTGATGAGGGTGGCGAGGGAGAGGTGGGGGGGCTTGGTCCCAGACTGTGTGTATCAGCCTCCCTACATTTGTACTGTGTTAGGGCCAGCATTTCTGCAGTAGCAAGATGTGCCGACCCGTTTTGGGAAAAGACGAAATATGCAAAGTGCAGGTATCCTCCGACTGGAGAGTGCTTCCTTCGTGCTCCTGAACATGGCAGGTGTGTGCTGCCAGGCACCTCAGCGTGGAACAGATCTCTGCCCTTATGCTCTAGTGCATGCTGCCCGTTCTCCTCGGTGGTCTGGAATGAAGTGTTTTCTTCCACTGTCCTCAGTGTAGAACGTGTTCCTACTACAGTTGACCTCAGCCTGAAACCCGTGTCTTCCAGTCATTCTAATTGTCAAGTCCTGGCTGGCACTGCCTGCAATCCCTGTCCTTCTGCTGACTTCAGCACAGAGTGCACCTCGTGTATCTCTCCTTAGTCCTGAACGCCTCTGGCCCTGGTCTCCAGGGAAGAGAGTTCATGTATTCGGAGTGTCGTGAGCGTTGAAGGCACCCGATGTACCTCTCGTCAGGAAGGTAAATGTCCGGCGGAGCCTCCTCTCTCAAGTATTCACCGTGTCTCCTCCTGCTCTGCAGCAATACAGAAGTATCCCTGCCCTTCTGCGCATGTAGTGTACCTGCTCCAGCTCGCCTGAGCAAGGTGAGTCTCACTTTGCTTCTTTTTCTTCAGCATGCAATCTAATTTGTCCCCCCCGGTTGTGCCTGACTCAGGTCTCTTCCATTTCAGAACAAGCGATTGATCTTGGCAGTCCGCCTTCTCGGTGGTGGGATTGGCCCTCTCAAGCTCCTGGGCAGGATTTCTGTCTAACCGCCCCTGGCCCAGGATGAAGTCCTCGAGCAACAGAGCTATGTAGCACAGCGTGGGTCTCCTGGCGCCTTCTGCAACCTAGAAGGGGCTATCCCTGATGTCCCCTCAGTCTGACAGGAATCCAAATGCTCATCCCTTCCCTGAGAGGGATGTTCATTTGTTATCTTGGAATAGTCTCTCAGATGCGTTGGATGCACTGAGATGTAGGTGTTAACCTTGGGTTCTCTATGAAGTACCAACTCGCCTTTCTCCCACAGTTCCTTGCTCAGAATGGATAATGCTTTTCCTAGCTCCACAACGTGGCCTGCAATCTGCTGAGGCTGTGTTGGGAAGGGAAAGTGATCCTCTCAGCACGGACTGAGTTTTAGGCCTGATTGTTGGAAAGGCAAGCATGTGCTTGAGCAACGTGTAGCCTGAAATCTGTGTCTTCCACTTGTGCTTGTCTCGCCATGCATTTGCTCAAGCAGTTCTTGGCAAGCAATGTTTGCATTGCAGCTGTCCCAGCTATTGTGGCTTATGTAGCTGGGATCCCTCTTGTCAGGATGTCACCGCGGCCTGTGTTCCAGGCCGTTCCTGTTGTCGAGGCAAGTGTGTGTTGTTCACCATGGAGTATGGCCCATCAGCGTGCTCCTAGAGCTGGAGTAGGCCAACTGCAGCTCTGCTGGGCTTGTATGTTGTGGAGCTGCTGCTCCGGGAAGTACAGAGTGGGTGTTTGAAACTGTGTAGTGAGGGTCTTCCCCTCCCGAGATATATGTTACACCTCCTTCACTAACAATACAATGTATGTCCCTCGTGTTCAATCAGTGAGCAAAGTGTATTTCTCAGCCTCAGGAAGCATGGAATGCACCTGGTGCAGTCACTGGAGAAGATGGAGTTAAGGATGTGAGGCCCCCAGTGTTTCCTGCTCTAATGGCAGCTTCTCAGGAAGGTAGGGCCCGCTGATCTAGGTTTTGACAGCTGGTGCCAGAATGCTGAGGGAGTTTCATCTGCAGTTTCCCATGTAGGAGCTGAATTGGAGCTGGCTCAATGGATAGAGTGCTAGCCTGAGGGAAACACCTCAGGGACAGCGCCCATGCCCTGAGTTCAAGTGGCAGGACTGACACCGACAACCAATCCAAAGGCAAACCTGAAGCAAGAGCACGGATGGAGTAAGAATCAAGCATATCTACAAGCTGTGCCTCTTAAATATTGGCGGCTCTCCTTTTAAGAGATGAGGCCTTCACTAGCTGGCTTCGCCAATCAATATGGCAAAACCTTCTGGTCGTTAGACAGACAGGAATAGGACTGTTGCATTTCCTTTTTGCATGAGTTGCACAGGCTGCAAGTGTCGTGCATCTGTTTCAGCTGTCCAGAAAAGGTAGCTTTCGGTGAAGGCTGGTACAGACACCCTGAGGCAAGAGGATTCTTCCCTGGTCAGCACTGAGGTCAACTCAGGTTTTCATGCCCACAGAGTGATGTCTCATGTTCTACGAAGCCAGGACTTCTCCAGTCCTCACCTCCCACTAACCCAAACTCCGGAAACCATTGATCGGGTGATGCCCCTGTAGGCATTAATCGTTTGTGATTGCCTTTTGTGACCTGAGAAGATTGTACTAGGTGGGCGGGGATTGGGGACTAAATAGAGTGCAAAGGGATGGAGGGGTGATGAGGGTGGCGAGGGATGTGGGGGCTTGGTCCCAGACTGTGTGTATCAGCCTCCCTACATTTGTACTGTGTTAGGGCCAGCATTTCTGCAGTAGCAAGATGTGCCGACCCGTTTGGGAATAAGACGAAATATGCAAAGTGCAGGTATCCTCCGACTGGAGAGTGCTTCCTTCGTGCTCCTGAACATGGCAGGTGTGTGCTGCCAGGCACCTCAGCGTGGAACAGATCTCTGCCCTTATGCTCTAGTGCTTGCTGCCCGTCTCCTCGGTGGTCTGGAATGAAGTGTTTCTTCACTGTCCGTCAGTGTAGAACGTGTTCCTACTACAGTTGACCTCAGCCTGAAACCTGTGTCTTCCAGTCATTCTAAATGTCAAGTCCTGGCTGGCACTGCCTGCAATCCCTGTCCTTCTGCTGACCTTCAGCACAGAGTGCACCTCATGCATCTCTCCTTAGTCCTGACGCCTCTGGCACAGGTCTCCATGAAGAGAGTTCATCTATTCGGAGTGTCGTGAGCGTTGAAGGCACCCATGTACCTCTCCTCAGTCCCATAACACATCCCAACCTCAGCCAGGTGAAAAGAGCAAGTGACAACAGCTTTCTTTATATCCTTCTTTTTGAGGGGAGAAGATTAGTATGTAAGATGCCAGAATGGGAACAAAGAGGGTAATCAGTACATCGAACCTATCATACAAAGTGTATGTACCATATTCTAGGTTACTCAGTGAGGCAATGATCTGTGATGTGTTCACTATAATTCAAGGATTCTTGTTCTCACTCATATCATTTAGTTCAGAAGATAACAAATGGCCACATCCTTGTCATAAGATACAAATGCTAGACAGAGAACTTCTGCCCCACATCCATCAGTTCCAGGAATTCTGAATTGCATAGCATTAAAAGTGATGGAATTTTCTCCATGCAAGATGTCTGCGTGGTTTTGTGGGATGAAACTTGATGTGAGGATGGAGAACTATCTACTGGAGAGGTGTGCGGACAAAAGGACC